>NW_018220555.1:25020-25525 GCF_001263595.1 Phalaenopsis equestris
CAAAGGGTAAAGAATAGGATTGATCCTAAATGAAATTGATCAATTCGGCACATACCATATTTAATGCATCTCATTCGTTTACATTATCCAATTAACAACATAAGAATAGTAGTTTTTAATATCTCAAAATTCTCCGAACCAATTCATCCAAAAAGGGTTATATTTAGAATTAATATTTTTTAGAATTAGGGTTATCTTTAGAATTAATATTTGTATTTAGGAGTAAGTTGTAGTTGTGTTAAACTTAAGACTTGCAGTTAGAAGTAGTTGCTAGATAAAACATCATTTTAATCGACATTCCAAACTAAAGACTAATAGTAGTAGGTTAAAATTTGACTAAGGACCTGTCGGCACTATTTTTGGTGTGGGTTTTGCCCGTAAGAAGCTGTCGGTCATCGGAATTGAAATCCCGTTGCCCGCTTCGGAAGGATATAAAAAAAATTTAATTTTGGAAAAGATGAAGTCAAACTGACCCCATAATTTTCATAGTTTAAATGAAAGAGCG
>NW_018220555.1:32124-90044 GCF_001263595.1 Phalaenopsis equestris
TTTGAATTTCTAATGGTGGGGTACCTCTTCTAATTTTCTAAGACTAGTCAATAGGAAAGTCCTATGGCTAGACCTAGGCTACTAAAGAAGTTTTCTAGACCTCAACCAAAAGTGAGGTCAACAGGACCTCTTACCTCGCTTCCGTGTGGGATCAATAAATGGGACTCCACTAGAGCCCTATATTACTTGAGTGATACGTATACTTGCGTTTGAAATTGTGACTTTATAAAATTATTATTATTATAAATATTTGGGTTCATAAATTCTTGCATATTAAAAGTTGCATCAAGTTTTTAGCGTCATTGCCGAGGGTTTAAATCTTCTAGTAGTGGTGTCAAATTTTTGTATTTTTAGGTATATAAAAAGTCGCTGTCAATAAGTAAATTCTTAAAATTATTTTATAACTTAAAAATACAAAAATAATTACAAAGTGTGAAGTTTGAATATTAACTACTAAAGCGAAAGCTATGTAAAATGCAGTTGAAAGATAAAGTTAACTAACTTAAAACTAAATTTTCAAAATTAAAATTACAAAAACTAAACAAAGTTTTTGTTGATGGAAGGTTCAAATTTAAGAAAGCATCCTTCCTCTTTACAATGAGTATATGGATTGTGAATAAATTAAAAACATTTGAAAAAATATATATAAAAACTATTTTGTGTTTACCCTCTTCTAAGTGTTATAAAGAACATTAACTAATCCAGAGTTTGGTCCTTATTTGTGGTTAGGCTAGGAGGATACCATCTGCCACTTCAGAGCTCCCACTACTCCCTCCCCCGAGGGCTAATAGTCTCGTATCAGTTTCCAATCAACTGGACCAAATTGGGGATTTTAATCTGTCACCTTAAAATCTCCAATTCTGCATCCACTGCATCCAACATAATATATTTTCCATTTTATTTGCACCCAATTCCATGGATGACATACTCTCCTACGGAATCAAATGTGACTCTCCCCCTGTTGTAAAAATCATAGTATTTTTCAAAACATGTGTTTCTCAACATTTTTTAGCATTTTAATTGGCCAGAAAAAAAAAAAAATGAAGATCGAAGTTTAAATCATTATAAATTATTAACATTTAAAACTATAAAAAATAAAATTAGTTCTTCACAAAACCATATCTCAAAGTAGGGAGAAGGATAAAGAGTACTACTCAGAATTCATCAGAAGGATACGGCAAACCATGGATTTCTTATATAAAAATAAGTTTAGAAAATTAACGAAATAAAAGACACAACTTATCTCACAATCCTTCCCAAGCAAATCCCTAAAAGTTCTCTCTAAGCCTTTCTCTCTTTATAAGGACACTCAATTCTCTCTTAGAAGTGTAATGAAGAAGAAATCTCTCACATTCCCTCTTCTCTTATAACCTTAGAAGAAAATCCCCTCTTCTATTCTCTCCTGGCTCTGAGAAAAAAAAGTTGATTCTGACTGGGTAAGAGATAGATTTGAGTAAAAGATAATCCAATCTGTTAAAAAACAAAATATCTTACAATAGAGAACAAATAGATTAACCATAGATTTGGAGCGAGAAAGCTCCCCAGTGGAGTCGCCACTCTCTTGCTGCTGTCGCCAATTCCGGTTGCCATGTCGTTGGTTTTTTATCATTATCGAAAGGAGTCACCACTCTGTTTATCTATTTTATTGCCCTATTTTTCAAATGACTTATTCTCTCATATTATACAGATGATCTTGAAATGTTTAAGAAACTAGGAGAAGAAGGAAAAGGGAAAATAAAAAAAAAAACAAAAGAAAATGTCGTAAGGATTTTCTTGTGGTATTGAATTCGGAAGTGTCTGATTCCCAAAATTTTTTATAACCACATGAAAATTCCATAACTAGAGAGTGATTTTCTTAATCTCCTATAAGAGCGAGCTCTTATAGTTAATCATTTCTTAAGTAATTGAAATTACTTAAGAAAACTCTTGATCAAAGTTAACATTTATTCTTAAAGAAGTTTTAAGGGTCAAGGTCAAGGAAAGAAACAACAATGTTTGATCCTAAGGGTATTAGGTTTCTAAGAATCTGATACTACCCTAAAAGTTTTGTTTTGTCATTTTGTTTGGTTGTTTTGTTATGTTTATGTCGTTATATTTTGATATTTTTTTTTTGTTTATGTCATTTTGTTTTGTTGTTTTCTTTTGTTTATCTCATTTGTTTTGTTGTTCTGCTTTGTTATGTCATCTTGTTTTATTCTTTTATTTTTTTATGTTGCTTTATTATTTTTATTTTTTTGTTTTGAGATTCACCGTTCCAGCTTCAAAATGTTGTCCCTGCAAAACAGAGTTAGCACACCCTAATAATATGCAAAATAAATCTAAAGCATATTTTGTCTCATGTCATTAAAAAACATGCAAAATAGAATAAGATTTGAATGAAACCATGTTTTAATTTGTCAATTTAGTTGGTTGAATAATTTTTAAAACATTCGGTAAAGATGCTTATGGCTCCGTCGTCTCGAGGTCGCAGGGGTGTTCAAATTTACTTAGTCTGATAGGTGTTTAAACCGGGACTAGAAGATTCTTATCAGCAATCACAGATTGCATCGTCCAAGAGATCTTCGTAGATTTCAATGCTGAGGTTGAAGCTGCGTTCATTGACCTTTTTTTGTTATGTTTCAATTTAAATTTTAGCGTCTTATTAGATTTTATGGGTTGGAAAATTTTAGGTTGTTTATGATTTTATTAACCAATTGAATTTTTTTGGTTATTTTGTTATGTTTTTTTACGAATGACCAGATCAGGATCCCATGGTTCCATCGTCCCAAGTTATTATGTCTGCGGTTTGATTAGCCACAAATGACTAGAAGATATTTTGTTAGCAACCATGGGTTACCTCTTCCAAAATATCTTCTCAAACCTAGTTGCATTTTTTAGTTCAAGTTTAGGTTTTAATGTCTTTTAGAGTGAGTTTTATGCATCTGTATTTTTCATGAATTTTATTTTATTTAAGTCGGTAGATTAGTAAGTCAAATTTAGATGTGGATTTGGATCATCAGATTTGGATCATCAATTTTAGATTAGATTCATTTTTAAGATTGAACTTTAAAAGAATTAAGTTATTTATCTTTGATCTGATGTTGGTTTGACCTAAAGAAATTTGATTAAGCCTAATATAAATTAGACTTAATGTTTAGGTTCAATGTAGGTAAAACCAAAGAGATGTTTAATTAAGTCTAATATGGATTTGACTTAATATTTAGGTTCAATTTAGACAAAAACCTAAAATTTTGAATGGTGCAGGTTCAATTTAGGTAGAACCTTAGGTTTGGAATGGATTAGACTTTTAAATTGTCATTTTAAATTTTGTTAAAGGCAAGAAGTTGTCATTTTAGAGTTTAACTTCATTACCCAACATTTTCTAACCAATTTCCAATTTAATTTTCTAGTTTTTTATATTTATTTTTGAAAATTATTACAAAATTTCAATGAAAATTGGTGAATTTGATTTTGGAGATTATTATTTGCCTTGGAAAAATCAGGGAACGTCTGCAAGGATGAGCGGATTAGTCCCTAAAATTTTTTTAATTTTTGAATTTTTAATTAATTTATAATAATTAATTTATAGTAATTAATTAATTAAAAATTAAATATAACTTATTAATTTCAATTTTAATTTTTTTTAATATTCTCCTTGTCTTCCTGAATCCAAAGGTATTTTGTCATATTTTTTATTATTTTTCTATGTCAAGTTATGTTTTTTGAAGGTTTTAATATTTTACTGAATTTAATTAAATAGAAAAAAAATATTTTTATATTTAATCCACGCAGCGCCACACAATCATGGGAGTCTTTAAAGATTTAAATGCGGGCAACGACTTGGCCTGTGGTTTAAGTCTTTCACACGGACATTTCCACAATCCGACTTAATCATAGTTGTCCATTTCTGATATACAAAAATGGACGGTATTGGTTCATTCTCCCCGCAACACGATTAACTGACAACCGTTCATGTTTAAGGCGCAAGATCTCCATGGATTTTTAACTAAACTTTCCAAATTTTGTTCATAAAGCTTCATTGTGTTTAAGAGAACACATCTATACAGTGAGTTAAGATTGATTTAACCATTTGTTTCACAATGGTCCAAACCTGAGCCTAAAATTAGGGTTTGCAGCACAAACCTGGTCCCAAGAGGTGTGGCCTCAATTGGGTTTGAAGGAATAGTTTGCTTGGTCCTTGCGAAGCTTGTCCTTGGTCCAATTTGAGATGACATCAAGTCTGTATATGTTCTTGATGAAATGGAGTCACGGTAAAGGTGTCGGGTTGGCTTAATGTTGATTGGGAAATTCTTCATGGAGCTCAGGAAAGCTTTTAGGATGATTGAATTGGAGTTTTGGAGAATTTTATGTCAAGCCAAAAGATGTCCTGATTTTCAGGTATAAAATTGGGACTCTGTGATATGTTACAGAAGCTGAAAGTATGCAAGATTGGTTGCTTTGAAGATGTGGAGTATCTTTGTTGTTAAAGGTCATAGGTTTTGAGGATTCTATCTAGGCTCTCCTTTGTGTGAGGTATGGCTTATTGTTGCCATGGGAAGCCATGGAGAATGTGGAGTTTAATTTGAGGAGGAAGTAGGTGGCTCATGATGGTTTTGAAGATAAACTTCTGGTTGAGAATGGCCATGTTTGAGCTTCCCTAAGGTGTGGTCATGATGAGCTTCAATTATGGCAAAATTGGTGGTTATGTCATGTCTTCTTCCCATTGGAAGGATGATAAGGTGGACAAGGACCGCAAAGATGAGTTGGCCTGAACATTCCATGTTGATCTAATGAGGGTGAAGTGGATGCCATGTAAGTAGCAAAGTATCCCTTCCTCATAATGACTTTTGAATAGTCAAAATTGGTGGCTTTTAGTGTTTTCATGAGTTTTGTTTCATGAAGGGTTTTATAGGTCATGGGTGACCTGAACATGACAAGCCTTGAAGGTCTTTGTGCTTGGGATTCCCCGGGAAATTTTGGGCTTCCAAGTTAGATTTCATCCATAAGTTAGTAGGTTTTGGTTATAATTTTAGGACTTAAATCCTAAGATTAGTAAGTCCTAATTTCACTTTTATAATTAATTAGATAAATAATTAATTACGAGGATGGAGAATTTGATCAAAAGACCATGAATTGACCAAAAATGGTGTAGAGTTGAAAATTTGACCAGAGTTGACCAATTGGGTCCCATGGTTGACCAAATGGTCTATGTGGTGACCATTGGGTCCAGGGTTGACCAAATGGTCAATGTGGTGACCATTAGGTCCAAGGTTGACCATTTTTTACCAAGTTTGACTACTTGGGTCCTAGAGTTGACCAATGTGACTAGTTTGACCCTTTCGGTCCTAGGGTTTATCAATTGACCAAGTTTGACAGATTGGGTCCTAGGGTTGACAAATGGTCAATGTGGTGACTATTAGGTCAAGTTATGTTTACTCAAGGTGCCACTCAATTTTTAGGCCAAAATAGGGCATATTAGGGTTTAGCCCAATTTTAGTGTTTAGGGGATCTCTAATGGCTTCATGGAGTCAATGTTGGTCGACTTCCTTCCCAAGATGGATTATGGATGCTATTCAGAATGAATCCTCGCAAAAGTGAGGTCAATACTACATATGGATCATCAGCCTGATATAAGTTGGTTGGTCTTGGTGGTAAAGACGATGAAGATAATGCTTATCTATGCTAAGAGTGGGTGTTTAAATAGTATCTCCTACCTCAATGACCTTCGGGGAGGGGATAGGACCAATGATACTATTCCTAAATGTTTGGCAAAAAGTTGCCTCTGACTTTCTTTGATTATCAGTAGCTCTAGTCCAATCAAAGTGATAAACTTGTGGACTATCTAATTTACCAAAACACCTACCCATAACATAACAAATATATATATATCTCTTATGACATAACTACTTTTGACTGCTAATTAAACCCTACATGCATGACAACATCAAAAGAATTTGGATGTTATCCTATAAAAGTCCACTTGATAATCACTTTGATTGAGGTCAAGAATTGGCCTCCTTAGATTATTTTGGCTGGTATCTTATATCCAATGTTAAATTAAAAAGCACACAACCCAGCTCTGATCCCACCCCAAAATTGGATTCTTATACCCAGACTCAATCTTTTATGTGTAACATCGTGTTTTATTTTATTTGCTTTGGCATTCTTATGACTTGTTTAAATTCTCCTCGGGTTTTCTTAAGATTTGTTTAAACTTTTTGCACATTACCATGTTATACTGTACTAACCTTTCAGCAGTAGCAAGAATCCCATGTACTCATTTTTATTTTAAAATTACCGCATTTTAAAACATTTATATATTTATTGCTTTTACTTCTATATTTATTTACAATAAATGCAAGGCTCCTAGGGTAAACAACAGCGGGACATATTTTAGGTGGTTCCCTACAACAGGCCATGACTCAATAATTTGCATGTTCACATAAACTTTAAGCCCATAATTGCTAAGATATGAAGCTCGAGGAAAACTTTGTGGGCAGCGTTACGGGGTTTAAAGTGAGGGACAAAGGACTTCCGCCGACGAATCAAAACTTGACATGAAGCAAGATCTACTTCAACTAAACTTTCTTTAGAATTAAACAACATAACTCAAAGGATTTCAAGGTAATCTGTCTAGCACGGTGCAAATCCTTACTCTATCTTTAGGCTCCTGCACGACCACCCTGACATACTGCATAAGTCCTAACTCTCCTTAGGCTTTGAGGTTATCGTTTGGTGTGGCGTAATCCCTCTTATCTTTGTAGGCTATTTGCATGATTGGGTATTATGCAAGTGTAAGCCCTATAAAATAAAATTGATAGTATTGAAACAAAAAAATAACATCATCTCTAAAATTTGTAACCGAGCAATAGCATAGTTTGGGAAATCGTCGAGGTTCTCCTTAGGATCCGTGACAACCCCTAACTTTTACTCTTGTGACTCCTAAAAATAATTGTTCTTACTTGAGTCATTCTCACTTAACTTTTTCATGTCAAACATTGAAAACTAAACTTTGAAATCTTGAAGATAGAACCACTGATCTTAATCAAGAGTTTTCTTGAGTGACTTCTGACATTTGAAATGTATTTAACTATAAGGGTCTGCTCTTATAAGAAATTAGAACCCAGGTAAAATAACTCTATCTAATCCTTACATTATATAGGGGAACATGTCGGTCATGAATGAAAGGTTTCACAGACCAAACAGATGCCATAAATCATTTAGTTTATATTATTGGACCCACTGTCAAGTAGTATGCCTATCTTTAGGAATGGTGTATTACTTGTGGTGTTATGTTCGGTTGTTTAAACTATTAAATATATTGGATATATTCGATCTCTTATATTTTAAAATTTAAAATGCTATTTTCAAAAATCAAAATTACACATATATTTTAAATTAAATTTAAATTCATTTTCAAAAAATCCATGGCTAACAGCTTAGACTGAAAGGAAAATTTTATAAGATCGTTATGAGACATGCAATGCTCCATGGCGCTGATAGTTGGCCTTTAAAAGAGAAGCATAATCCTAAGTTAAGTGTTCCTGATATGAGAATGATTAAGTGGATGAGTGTCTTTGCACTTAGAGACAAAATGTAAAATAAATATATCTGTGATAGGGTTGGTGTAGCTCCGATGACAGATAAAATTAAAGAGAGTCATCTTAGATGGTTTGGTTACATTAAACATCGAACAACTTATGATCTGATTAAGAGAGTAGATGTTTTAGATTCAACTTATGTTAATAATGGCTGAAGTAAGCCTAGGAAAACTTAGGCTTATTATATGATAAATGATCTTAATGTATTAGAAATAAATGAAAAAATGACACTAAATAGGACGCAATGGAAAAAAAGGATTCATGTAGTTGGCCCAACATAGTGGGATTAAGGCTTTGTGTTGTTGTTGTTGTATTTGAACATTAGCCTCACCACTTCGTGAGTTATAATATAATCCAACATTCATCATAGTTGTCATTATCATTATTTTTTGGTCAAATACTTCTTCAATTTGAAAATCTTTGTGTAATACCACATGCATTATGTCATTGCTATAAAATACATGTGGCTTCACGTCCACTTTAAAAAAAATGCCTTCTATAATACCTACACGATAATCTAGATTTTAACAATCGTACATTCCAGACATCCTCCACAATACTCTTCATAACATATCCATCAAGACTTACATTATCGATTAACTTTTGCCATAACCATATCCCTCAAATCCTATGATAAACTTCCTTTAATGCATAATAGACACAGAGTGTAAGCCTTTTTTAAACCTTGATTAAGCATTACCCTTCTTCTTTAAGAATTACATTATAAATTATCTTGTAATATAACCATCACTTCTACAATAAATGCACCATATACCATTATTGAATTAAACTTTGTTATATTTCAAGGCATTTGATAAAACCTCACTTGTTTTTTTCCCATTCGACTATTCCATAACCATATATACACCATGATCCTCTTTCTTAAGAACATTTTTATAATATTACTTATGGTATAGCTTAGTCCATTATGACATATGTGACCACTTTAGTGTTTTATTTTATCCATCATCAACCTTCAATATACATATTAATTTTATTTCCTATAGGAAAATATTCTTAAAAAAGTAAAAAATGTAAATAACAACTAAACTTCAACCAAAGCTTTTGTTCTTTGAAAACTAAAGCTTAACTTTTCTTAAATTGTTGTTATTTTCAATAGGCTTATGCCACAACCTCACTTGCATCAAAATCATCACCTTATCCAAATAAACACCATGATCTTGGTTAAAGCTTAGAAATTCACCTATAAAAAAAACAATGTTGCACCTCATATCATAATCAAGAATGTCAAATCTACTATTCTTACTTCCCCCTTACCCCCTCTCAATTGTATCTCATATAGAACCTGGCATGTGTTACGATTATCCCATTCAATTCATTCGCAACAATGACTTTTCCATAAGTTCAACAAAATAGCCATCTCCAAAAAGTTCTACTTCTTAATTATCTCTAGCAAACCTGAGTTGCAACCCTTTTCATAAAGAATTATGCTACATATGAACATATTTCATTATGGCATAGCCTTTTGAATTATAATGCTTATGTAATATTTACAATTGATGTGCACAAAGAGCAAGCTTGTAGCCTGTGATTTGCCTTTTTAAATTCCCAAATCATGTACATATCTCAATTTTTTTTTTCTTTTGACGAGTAGAGAATATTGCTCAATTGAACATCACATGTAGTATTTTCACTCTTTCTATTTTACACAAAAAATGTTCATCTATGTAGTTTCTTATTAGATAATTGTGTGGCTACAAAAGTAAATATGATGATTGTGATCCACTCTTAATCTATAAACTCGATTTCTTACATGCCATAGTCAGGATCGAGACCATATATAGATTTGGAACTCCCTCAATCACTACAATATCCAACCACCCAATGTAAATTTTATAGAAAAAAAATTGTCTACTCAGACTAATTTCCATCAATAAATCTCAAGGACTTTTTTTTAATGTTAAAAGTTAAAGTCATTTTAATACACTGATTTTTATGTCTAGTTGTCAATCGTCTATTGTTTATGAAGTTATGATAAAACCTCAAGTAAAAAGGCTGACCTCAAACCCAACCCTACTAAACTTTCTCTTATCATACCTAAAGATCATTTGATCATTTATTAAATTTTATTAGCTTAATGATATCTTTTTCAAATTTTTAAAATCCCTCTAAAAAACCATTAATTTTGATATAAACATTACTCAGAACAAGGGAAATCTTATTTATAAGTAATATTTTTTCTCTATCAAAAACATAATACAAATTTCCTTGGTTAATTATTTGAAGTTTGACGTAGTTCCAAATCATTTGCTTTGATGCATGCATATCCAAAAGCCATCAAATTAGCATAAGCCATATTTCATAAATTATTAAATTTAAATTGATTTACCTTCTTTTATAATATAACATCTACCAAAAATTCAAATGAAATAGGGGAAGGGGATGCATCTATACTACTGATTAACTGAGATGCTTTAAATCACGAGTTATTACATTAAAAAGTAATGTTTTGTCAATTAAAACTAGAATTTTTTTTATGAGGAGCAATTTTGTTTCTTCAAAATTAGCTATATTTTCTTCCCTACGAGGGGGGAATTCCAGGATGCAATGGCAAATGTATAGTTTGGTCTTCGCCATCGTTGCTTCCAACGTTCGCAATTTACACCACACCGAATTCCCAAACAACGATAATAAAACAAATGAAAAGCTCGCTTCCCCGAGTTTTCAACTGATTTTTATGTTGAAGTTTCCACCCTCGAATTTCCTCGATGTCTCCTTGCCGACATGATGAATTCAATGAACGAATCAAATTGCGCATCTTTGATTTAGTTGAACCTACTGAGCATTTTCTTTTATTTTTTTTATTGAACAGAATATTTAAAATTCTTTCTTTTAAAGATTTGAGGCTGCCCGAACTGAGGAAAATCAAGCCGGTAAATTATCCAGGGAATCGTCATGCAAAGCGAAGTTTTTAATAGCCACAATTTTAAAAAAAAAAAGAGAGTATAAGTTTCGAATCTGAAAATTTATATACGTATAAATAAATTTTAAGATATTATTGAAATTTTAATTGACACTTACAAGTTACAAGAATAAAAATTTTCTATAATAACATTATCATAAACTGCTTATTTGCTGAAAATCCAATTTTACACAAGGCCACGTTAGTCTTTTTGGGGTGGAAAGGCTCGTTCCCTTTTTCTGATTTGATGTGAATTAGGAGGATGGATCTATTTGCACAGGCTTAACCCACTAGGTTCCTCACGAATGATTCTTCTCTATCCGCAAGAGACGCTCTGCCTTTATGATAAAGGAAACAGCTGGCAAAACACAGTTTAGGGCCATCCACAGTGGGTCATGTGCGCCCGCTCCACTTCCTTCATTGTTCGTGAGGTGACGTCGTGATTCGTACTGGCACATTTCGATATACCTATTAAGTTTTTCATTTTTTTTGCTCATTGATAGTGACAACTACAATAAGGACGAGTGAAAATCATTAAGAACAAGATTAACTTTGAACATACATTCATTTATTGACATAATAATTAAGCTCCAAGGACTTCTGCATTATA
Source organism: Phalaenopsis equestris (assembly GCF_001263595.1). Lineage (NCBI taxonomy): Eukaryota > Viridiplantae > Streptophyta > Magnoliopsida > Asparagales > Orchidaceae > Phalaenopsis > Phalaenopsis equestris. Next base: position 43,238 of record NW_018220555.1, read on the forward strand.
GATTGCCATATATAAGGCAACTTCATCATTGGGAATTTGTTCCTCTTCTGAATCTTCTTTTGCAATTCTTGGCTTCATTATAGAGAAGGGATATAAATCTACTGAAACCCGTTGACAAGACCAGGATGCTGGCCTCCCTTGGTATTAGATCACGTTATCCTGAGGATGAGCTATCGATGAAGAAGTCGGCCAAGAGATCAAAGCAAGTCGAAGGCGTGAGGGTGAAGCAATCTTCATACAACTCGTGATGCTCCAGAGAAAACTTTGCCCATGGTTAGTGAGGGGAAGGTGGTTTCGTCGGTAGAATCGTCGATTGGGTCTCTTAGTGAATCCCTCATTCAACCAAATGTAGTGAGTGGGTCAACATAGTCTGAGGTGAATCGAACGTTGGGTATGTGGTTATAATTCCTTCTCTTTCTTCTTTTTTTTTTTCTTGTTTTGTTATGATGGTTTTTCGTTTTGCTGACACGACCAATTGTGTTGGGTAGTTGATGGTTGAGACCAGCAGTCTAATCTTATGAGCAGTTCTGACTCTCGAAGCACTGCTCTTCGGTTAAGATGATGTGGTTAGCTGCCCTATTGGGTCTGATGCAACCCGCAGTGAGAACCTTGACCATCTCCCAAATGTTTATAGTGTCATCTGCGGATGTAGAGGCAACCTTGGTCTATCAAAAATGTGATTTATGAATCAGAATGAAGGAAATGTGGGAAGAAGTGGCAATTTTATGCTGTGATATCATTAGATTTTTAGAGGAAGTATTTGCAATGAGTATTAGTTCCAAGGCCGACCGGGTGAATCAATTTAAGCTCAGTGGCCAGACATTGTTTAGGATGCTCGCTAGGAGAGCATCAGTTTTTGCTGAGGTGGCCGAGGATTATTTGGTGAAATATTTTCTGTCTGACTGAATTCTCTTGTAATCATATTCTTTATGATAAATAAAAATGTTTATTCTAGCAAATCAAGATAACAATGATGTACTAGACGTTCTTCCCCGATCTCTAGGCAAGGCATTTTGGCTTTCAATAAACCTCTGTATATGGGCGTTGAAGAGCTCTGAGCGTGCTTTGTTTTTTTTCTTCCCATTTTCAGTTCTAATTCATCAGTTACTTGATTCTCTAGTGCTCTCATGGCTTTGAATAGGATTCCTCAGGTTTTTTAGCTAGGTGGCCGCAACCGAACATTCTGTCTTATCAGCATCAGTTGTCATCAACCTTAAGAAATCTATTGTTTTTATTTCTTCTATTGAACTACGGATCACACGTCCTAATGGGAGGGCCACTGAGTAGTATGATATTGTATAGGTGATGTACCGAGACTACTTTTGGTGTGGTATGTGGTTGCCCTTATGCCACGAACTCTGTTGAATCGTCAACCAATACAAGGTCATTCCTGAGCCAAACTAGATGGTTGCTATCATGACTTATATTAGTTTCTACCGGCAACGTAATGTTCCTTGGTCCATCGATGCATTCAATCACATGTTTTTGTTTTGCATGGAACTGGGTGGCTATTTCCAATTTGAGACAATCGATAAGTTTGGGTTCATCAAGCTAGAGCACCAGGTTTGTGATTAGAAGTGTGAGTTTTACATTGCTTCTACCATCGAGGGTTAGGGAATTGGGACAACTCTGTCTGGCATCTCCTTTTGGTAGAAAATGGTTTTGACTCCCCTTCATTAGGGGGAGTTGATTTCGAGGGGACACTACAATCGATTACTCATTTTACTGACTTGGTGGCCATAGATTGGGTTTTAATCAGTGAGTTAGCATGTCACATGACTTCAGAGCTATGGAATGTCTCTGATGTTGTGGAGCTATGCCAATCAAAAGTGGTGGTCACCAAGTTGGCCAAGAGGAAGGCGAATGATGAGGCAAGGACAGATGAAATAGCTGGTGGTGGCAGATTTACTGTGTGTGTGGATAAACCTACTCATTCGGTGAGAAGTTTCTCTCTTAACACTTATATTGCCAATGTTGGGACTCAAAAGATCTCATTTTGAGCTATATCCCTTATTTTCATGTAAGTTAGGGTTCTTGATAATTAGAATGCATATTCTTTGGATGCAGTCTCCCATAATGAGCAAATAGTTGACAGACCATATGGGAAAGGCTTGAACAAGAGACATCCGACGGAAGTGATGGGGAGAGAAGCAGTTTTTCATAGCCATGAAACTTCATTTCTCAGTTTTTGTATTAGAACTGAGACAACTCACACTATGATATTTGCGAAGATTGGGCTTGAGGCCTAGTTCACATCTGAATCTTTTTACCAAGACAGTAGGTCACCATTTGCCAAAATCGTTCCCGTGCTTCCCCTATTACTGAGGAAAAAGAGAGGCACAACTTTCGGTTGAATTTCCTCTCAGGCTCCCGAGGTGAAGATCTGGAGTTCATCAGAGGGATGGTTTTCCACTATCGACCAATTGATAAATTGGTAATCCAATATTCCATTTGTTAGAACATTCCTTTGTGCGCTTTTAGAGCCCATATGGTCGTCGTTGTTTGCAAAGTCTTAGTAGGGTTGGATTGGCCTAAGCATTTCACAAGGACCAAGCACTACCATCTAAAGGTTTGGGAGGCATCTCATCTCTAATAAATTGCTTCAGATTTTATCTAAGGTAAGTGGGCTGATGCTATGAAACATGGTATGGCCTCGGCTTAGTTGGCTCAAGAGGCTAAGATGCGAGCAGAAGTGGATGAGAGGAAGCTTATCGTGGTGTAAGAAAAAACTTTCCTTGGTTTGGAGAATATTTTCACGTCTTGCCAAAGAAAATCATCGAGTGAAGGAGCAAATAGAGACTATGTGTTATGAAGATGATCTCTTCACACTGCTCCCTTCCCATCCTCGGTAGGAAAAAAACTCTGTACAATCAACTTTGCATTGGGAGTTTGACAGCAATTCTTCGCTTCATCAATCGATTCTGGTCGATCCCAAATATTCAGACCCTGGAGAGTTTGCCTCTACATAATTCATCTCTGAGAGGTCATCTGGAGATGATTCTGGTGCTAATAGTAAGCGAGGCTCGTCCATCCAACCTCTCAAAGTTTAACCCTGATTTCGGAAAATATAGTTGTGTAAAATTTATATAAGTTTAACTTCGCTATGTAACAGTGCCAAAAGCTTGATGCAATATTTATGATTAAGAAATTTAAGCAATTAATGCTGGGATTCTACGCAAGTATACATATCGTTATCAAGTAATAAATGACTTTCTATTTAAGCCCCGAATATCGATCCCACGGGGAAGGTTTAAATTTGAAATGTTAAATTTACTAGGAAATTCATAGAAAAGAAAACGAAATTACTGTCACTAATTTTGAATGTTGAGATATTATCAAAATTAAATTATTTAACTATTAACAAAATTGAAATGCAGAGTTTAAACCGTAACTACTAAACTACTAAATTATGTTTATGTGATGAATATTTCTTATATGAAAAAGCATCTTTCTCACTACAATGAGTTTTTTGGTAAAATGAGATGAGATAAATGGTTTAAATATGTATTATGCCAAATAGGATCAACTTTAATTCTCTACCTACCCTGATACAGTGTTATAGAAAATCATTGGCTAATCCCAGGTTTAGTCCCTAAATTTGTGGATACTGGCTCCCACTCTAGAGCTCACACTTCCCTTCACCTGAAGGCTAACTCTCGTTTTATTTTTTAAACACTAAGACCGAATTGGGGATTTTAGTCTGTCACATTAAAATCTCCAATTCTACACCCAACAACGTATATTTTTCTATTTATTTGCCCTTAATTCCATGAACGAAATACTCCTTCATGGAATCAAATGTGATCCTCACTCTATTGTAGAACTCATATTTCATTTCCCGGATCATATGTTTCACAATACATTTTAACAATTCAATTGGCGAGATTGAAAAATAAATTAAGTTTGGATTTGAAAAATCGTCACAATTTATTTTATATTTTAATATTGGCACATCCATATTATCTCTTCATTTCATCATATCTCAGAATAGGGAGAAAGATAAAGGAAACTACTCAGACTTCATGAGAAAGATACAACAAAACATAAATTTCATATATAAAAGAAAATTCATACAACACTAATAAACAAACAACACTTATCTGAAACTCTTTCTCAAAGAAAATCCCTTGTAGCCTCTCCTAAAAAATGTAGGAAGGAGAAATCTCTCACCTTTCTCCTTCTCCAACACTCTCAGAGAAAAATTCATACTTAATCTCACCACAAAAACTCTAAACTCTTAAAGAAAAATCACTAGAAGACTTCTGAATGGTGATGGAATGAAGATGGAAAAAGTGTATGGAGGCGAGGTGTGGCGAAAAAGAGCAAGGAGGAATGAGGAGGAGCCCCTTTTCTAATCAATTTTGGCCTCAAACAAAGCCTAGAGTCGGTTCTCCAATAAGTGCATCCAAAAACTCTTTAAAAAGCATCCAAATTCATCATATCTTCTAGAAACAGGGTATGAACCGACATTGGCACCGCCTGCGCCAGTGGTCCATAATTTAATTCGTTGCTCTCTATCAAACGGCGCCGTCAGCGCTGCTTCTGGCATCGTCGATGTTGAGTAAAATCTACCATCTATTCTGTAAGTTTGCACCGTCGGCGCTGGTCTTGACGCCGTCGACGCTATGTATTTCTTCAAAAAATTCATTTTGACTCCAAATTCCATCATTTTTGCTTCAAGTCTTAAAAATCAACAACCTGTAAGAAAACACAAAAATACCTTCCATTAAAGTGCAATATCACCAAAAATGAGTATAAAATATGAGTTTAGAAATGCATATATTTTTGGTGTATCAAAATCCCCCAAACTTACATGTTACTTGTCCTCATGTAACTCCTCTACTACATAAAAATATAATTTTGGTAAAAAATTTAACTTTTAGATTTCCATATTTTAGTCCACTAAACATAACAGCATAACTTAAGAAAAATTCAAAACAACTCCAGTTAATACTAAAGGTATAAGAATATTCAGCAATTAAGTCCAAGATTTCTGATTCTTTAATCTTTTCAATAAAAATTGCAATTTGTCATATTAAAGTCACTTAGAATATTCACATGAAAAAGAACTTTATAAAACATTACTAGTAAATAAGCTAATACTCAAATAAAAGTTTAGACAATATAGTCAAGTCTTCTTCCTTAAGTTAATTCAAGTGAAGCCAATTTTAAATTAGGCATCTCCTCAAGCCTCTCCCCACATCTCTTCTTTTTTTTTTTCAGGATCATTTTCATTCCTTTTTTCTTTTCTTTTCTTTTTCTTTGTGAGGATTACTATATCTTGATAGCCTTTAATAATTTTGAACTTCATTATCCTCTGCTTAAAGTTAAAAACTTTTCACATTCCTTTACTTAACAAATTTATATTAGCTTAAGGATTTCATAAAGTTTAATTTTTTTCTTTTTACATGAATCTCTCAGATTTTTAATACTTCAAAAATACTAATTTCTTTACTTAAAATAGAAAAACATAGTCTTATTCTCTCATATAAAATATCTTAATCTCTAAAATTAACCTTAATTGTTGAAAATTTTCCCTTAAGTTTACTATATATTTAGAAACATAAATATAGTTATCTAAAGTTATCCTCTAATACCAAAGACATGTTAAATTTAAAAATTTTGAAAATATAGCTAAGTGAGAACAAATAAAATTAAGTTTCTTTCTTTAAAAAGGAATTTTTCTTTCCCCCCAAACTTAAATTTTTTAAGAGATTTAGCATGAAGAATTGAAAAACTAAAGGGTGAAGGAAACATTAAATACATAAAGATTCTAATTTTGAAACTTAATTCTGAAATATTGCAGGTGCTAATATGAAAAGCTACAAGACATTAAATTGCTCTTAATACATATAAAATCTGCTGAGAAAGAGTTAATTATAATAAATTTAACAAAATACTAACTATTAACAACATAACTAAACTGAATTTCAAAGAGCAAACAGTTTTACAATCTATACTTCACAACACAACAAAACAGAGTCTCACAATCTAACAATAAATAGTCTCAATAATATAACAAAAACAAATAACAAAATAACAAAGTACAATCAAACATAAACTAAAAAAATGATCACCAATCATCATCATCTTCTTCATCTACATTCTAATTTTGCCGTTGATATGGAGTAAAAATAGGGTGAGTAGGAAACTGAACTTAATGATCACCCTTCATGTACTCACCACGCATCATCATAAGCAGCATCATATTCAAACTTTTGCCGTATCAAATCATCAGTGTGAGCATTTATGACATCCATGTTTTTCATTCTATGATCTATTCTCAAGATATCTCCCTCTGGATCATCATTTGTTCTAAAGTTCTCGAAGAGTAGGGTGAATATCTCTGAAGTAGAAGGAATATCTCTGGTCTTACTTCCAGACCTCCATCCAACATGAGATTCATATGTCTTTATATTGGTAAGACCAATAGATTTTAGAGGCTTAATTCTCTCTTCCTCAGGTCTAAAATCAACTCCTACCTATTCACAGAGTGTGAAAATCAGAGCAGGGTGTGCTAAACCACCAGTGGTCTCTCCCAAAGAAATAGATCTAGTGTTCATATAAATAATAGAGCCTACATTTATCCTCATCACCTGCTGGATATAGAAGTTCAAGATGACTCTATCCTTTGTAACCTCACTATGATGATTTGTCAGTATCATTCTTCCAGAAATAAAATAGTGTCAGGCCGTAGATACTACATTTAACATAGAAAGAGGAAAGTTTATCTTAACACAATTTTTCACCTTCCAAGGTCCTCTTCCATCAATAAAAAAAGAAATAATATCATTCAAAGCCTCATTCATAGCAGAAAAAGACTTATGCTGACAACTGTACACATCTTCCAACTGATAAAACTCATTAATTTTTCTTGGAGAAAATTCCACCATTTTCCCACAAACAAAAAACAAAATCATTTGAAGCCTCTGTAAAATTCGCATAGAACTCCATCACTACACCAATAACAACATTGACAGTAAAATAACAGAAATTTTCTCACTACCGATCATTGATTAATCGCTCGATTTCTCCTCGCAAATTTTTAAAAGCACAATCCGGAATTACTTTTTTATTTCAAGTAGACTACTGAATTGAGCACTAGCTCTGAAGCTGATAAATTTTTGTTCATCATAACCTACTTTTCTTTTTTTCCTTTGCTCGTTCTTCGAGCCATGGTAAATCTAAGAAAATTTGATAAAAATTTGAATTAATTCTCAAAATTCCAAAAATCATAATGTAAAATGCTTTAAACTTAAATCTACTAAGTAAGAGTTCTTCACCAAAGGATTTTCTCAAAATCTTTCAAAAAAAAAACCCAAAATTTTATGATCTCAGTAATGTGAGATAAATCCTTGTTAAAATCTAAAATTTTTTGTTTAAAGTATATCTCTTACTTAGAGAAGATGAAATCTGAAGTTCCTTTGTCTTAAAATTGCTTCAAATCCGAGCAAAATCAAGCCCTAGGTGCAAAAAGTGGAGGTTGAAGGTGACTCAAAGGGTAAAAATGGAGATTTAAGGTGCAAATCACGAATTTTAAGGGGTTTAGGGTGTTCTCGGGTCAAGGGCGTCGTCGGCACCCATGTCAGCGCCGTCGGTGCTGTAGGCCTAGAAATTCCATTTTTCAATTTTTTTAATTCTCAATTTCCTTTCAATTTTCTCCAAAGTCTTTTTAGTATTTTTAAACACAAATTTTTATCTAACAATAATTCACAAACAAACATTTTCATGAACAATCATTTTCACAAACAACAACAAACTAACTTTTATATATGAAAATATATTTTTTACATATACATTTTTCTAATCACACTTTTACACTCATATAACAAACTAAATTATAAATCAGTGTCAAAATCAAGCCACAACACTAAACGCTGACATAAAACTATACACACAATCAAAGTTCATAATTCTAAAGCAAAGCAAACTAAATCAAATCCACAGAATCACATTAAATACATAAATATTTTAAACTAGTAGAGCGCCCAAATCCTTCAATTATTCTGCCTCATCTTTAGTGCTTTCTCCTCCTCTAATATCTCCCATAGATTGGTATTGAACGTACATATTATAGAAGGGTCAGTACGAGAATTGATCAGTCAAATTTTCTTCGATCTATCCGTTTTCTTTGAACATCTGCACTAATCTTGCTTCAATTATTCCAGTATGATCAAAATTTTCATTCATCCTCCAATCTAGATGATCGAAAAGGTACTTAAGATCTCCTATTGCATTCGTAATACTCTGAAGTTCTATTTCAATATTCTTCAATTTCTTTTCCAAAGCAAGTGAACTTCCAACTGTTGGTGGCATCAATGGAGTTGAAGCATGTGATGAATGATCCAAGATAGTATGTAATGCTTCATTTCCATTCCAAACATAATTATCATCAATAGGATTCATGGGCTCCCAAGGTAATAAAACTTTTTCCCAACTTTCATATGAAACTTGAGATTGACTGCAAAGTAGGAAAATTGTGGAAGGATGTCCAAGTCCATAAATTGGCCCATTCATAATAATACCCATAACAGATTTAAAAATGATAAATCCTACATCAATGGGTTATTTCATTTGAATGCAATAATTTAAAATAGCACTTTCTTTGGTGATTCTACTAATCTTCATGATAGGGAGTAATTTTGCAAAAATGAAAAATGAAGAAATGCCACGAAATGCCACTGCTTCGATATTGGATTAAGTGATGAAGCAGAGAAACTAACATGTCCCTTATCTCGAATTCCCAAATATCACTTTCATCCATCAGAAAATTCTAGACATCTTGCATCAAATCTGTAGTAGGGATAAAATTTGTATAATGACATATTTAAACATTTTCTATCATATGCAACTCATTAATTCACGCTCGAGTAAATGGTACAGCCTTACCTCGTATGAAGACAACTCCTTGGGTAATTCCATATAAGTTAGCATAGAATTCTTTCACCACTAGTACAACAACTGCAGCAGTAGTATAACACAGAACTTACCATCGTCTTTGCATAATGATTTTTTTAATCACAAAACTTAGATTAATCAATCCATGATTGAAAAAGCCTCTCTCCTTGATCAGTCTCTTCTTCATAATAACTTTAACGTATAATCTCTGCGTGACATAACTGATAAACTTTCTTTTATTGAAAACTCCATACTTTGAAGTATTTCTGGAATCAGAAGTCATGGAATTCAAAAATAGGAAGTTTCTAATCAACCAAGGAAGTTTTAAAGCCTTTAAAACCACCTCCCGATGGTTATTACTGAGCAAAATCCCACTAAAGTCCACCAAATTTGTCATGACCAGTGCAAATTGCCGTCGGCGCCAAAGGCCAAAGTTGCGTCTTTTCATTTTCATTTTTTCTTGTTCAATACCAATATTCATCTTAATTTATAATATATAAAATTTTGTAGGATTATTATCTACTAATATATAAAACACTTATCAAATAAAATAACAATACATAGATTTATATATATGGGTTGCCTCCTACGAAGCGCTTGCTTTAACGTCGTCAGCCCGATGTACCATTTGTTTAGTTGGGTTGACTTAACATTTCAACGTCTTTAAATTGTGGTATGTGCCCTTCATAATAATATTTTAATCGATTCCCATTAACTTTAAGTATCTTTTCAGTGTTAGGATCTTTAATAACAACGGTTCCATAATGATAAACTTTAATCACTTTAAATGATCATAACCATATGGATTTCAGTTTTCCTAGAAATAATCTCAATCTTGTATTATATAATAGAACTTCTTGTCCATGTTCAAATTCTTCTTAACAATCTTCAGATTATTCAAAATTTTCATTTTCTCTTTATAGATTTTTGCATTATCATATGCTTCATTTCTAATCTCCTCAAGTTCATTGAGTTGCAATAATCTTTTTTCACTAGCATCTTTTATATTTAAATTAAATTCTTTAATAGCCCAAAATATTTTATGCTCCAATTCTACTGGTAAGTGACATGATTTTCCCAATATATATGTGGGGACATTCTTATAGGAGTCTTACAAGCAGTTCTGTATGCCCATAATGTAGTATCTAATCTAGCGGACCAATCCAATTTATAAGGATATACATTTTTTTCTAAACTTTTTTTTAATTTCACGATTTGATATCTCTGCTTATATGATGATAAGCAGCAGAGAATCTATGCATAATGTCATATTTCTTAATCAATTTTTTGTTCTCTTATTCCTAAAATGAGATCCTCCATCAGTGATAATTACTCTCGGCTTTCCATATCTTGTAAAAATACTTTTAATTAAAAATTTAGAAATACTCTGAGCATCACATCTGGGTTCAACATTAGCTTCAATCCATTTGGAAATATAATCAACAACAAGTAATATATATATATTTGCAAATGTAGTCATAAATGGTTACATAAAATCTAATCCACTCACATCAAAAATTTCAACTTCTAATGTGTGATTTAGAGGCATTTCATTTCTTCTAGAAATATTTCCTACTCGTTGACATTGATCGCATGTTTTAATATATTCATTAACATCTCTAAAAAGAGTAGACCAATAAAATCCAGCTTGCATGCAGTTCTATTTGTTCCAAAATGACCTCCAAATTTAGAACCATGACGTTTTTCAATTTTAGTATCTTTCAATTATCTGCGCACACATCTTCTAATAATTAGATCTCTACATTGTTTATATAAATATGGGTCATCCCAAAAATAGAATTTTGAATCATAAATGAATTTCTTTAGTTGTGGATTTTTAATATCAGGTGATAAAACATCACTTTTAATAAAATTTACTATATCAGCATACCACAGTGCATTCATTTCATCAATACTACATAATTGTTCATCAGGGAAATTTTCTAAAAATTCATTTGCAAAATTATTTTAATATTTCTCTTTCTATTCTCTTTCTAGTCTAAACAAATGATCAACTATTTGATTATAATTTTTCTTTTTATCAACTACAGAAATCAAACTCTTGCAATAAAAGTATCCATCTAATTAATTTTGGTTTATCATCCTTCTTTTGCATCAAGTTTTTAATAGCAGAATGACCTGTATGCACTATAAATTTAGTTCCAAGTAAGTAAGGTCTAAATTTATCCAAGGCATAAACAATAACTAATAACTCTCATTCAGTAATAGTGTAGTTAATTTGAGCATCATTTATAGTTTTACTATCATAATATATTACTTTAAAAACTTTGTTGTGCTTTTGTCCTAAAACAGCCCCAATAGCATAATCACTAGCATCGCACGTTATTTCAAATGGTTTTTCCCAATCAGGTGGAACTATTATAGGTGCAGTGATTAATTTTTCTTTCAATAATTCAAATGTTTTTATGCATTTTTCATTAAAATCAAATTTCGTATCTTTTTCTAGAAGTTGGCATAATGACTTAGTTATTTTTGAAAAAAATTTTATGTAGCGCCTGTAGAAACCAGCATGTCCCAGAAAACTTCTCACCCCTTTAACATTAGTAGGAAGTGGTATTTTTTCAATAACTTGAATTTTTGCACGATCTACTTCCATGCCATTTTTAGAGATTTTATGCTCAAGTACAATACCTCCTACAACCATAAATTGACATTTTTCCCAATTTAGTATTACGTTGATTTTTTCACATACCTCCAAGACTTTTTCTAAATTATATAAACATAATTCAAGCAAAGTTCCAAATACAAAAAAATCATCCATAAACACTTTCTTTCCATGTTGAATAAAATTGCTAAAATTTTACATCATACATCTTTGAAATGTTGCAGGTGCATTGCATAGTCCAAAAGGCATTATACAAAAAGAAAATGTTTCATATGGGCTTGTAAATTTTGTTTTCTCTTGATCCTATGGAGCAATTATAATTTGGTGATAACCGATGTATCCATCTAAAAAGCAATAATATTTATTTCCAGCCAATATATCCAACATTTGGTCTATAAAGGGTAAAGGAAAGTGATCTTTTTTGGTGGCCAAATTTAATTTTCCATAGTTTATACAAATTCGCCAACCAGTAACTTGCATTATTGGAATTAATTCATTTTTCTCATTTTCTTCAACAGTAACTCCTCCTTTCTTCGGAACACAGTGAATTGGACTTACCCAAGCACTGTCTGAAATAGGATATATAATTCCAACATCTAGCCATTTTAAAATTTCTTTTTTAACAACTTCTTTCATTATTGATTTTAATCTCCTCTGAGGATTAGCTTTAGGTTTGTATTGTTCATCTAATAAAATTCTGTGCATACAAAGGACTAATTCCTTTAATATCTACTAAAGTCCATCCAAAAGCCTTTTTATATCTTTTTAACATCTCTATTAATTTTTGTTCTTCAATTTAAGTTAACTCAGAAGATACAATAGGCAATGTAGATGGCACTCCTAAAAATTCATATGTTAAATAGGCAGGTAATATCTTCAGTTCAAGTTCAGGTGGTTTAATACTTGAAGGAATAAGATTTTTATTATTGTTTTCCAACAAGTCTAAATTTTCAAATTTGTCCTAAATATAATCCAAATCCTCTTCTTTTATCTTATCTTTATTCTCAAGAAAATCTCCTTGCTTTAATTTATCTTTGAACTTATTCTTAAATTGCTCATTACTCAGATAATCAGTTACTTCCATCCTGAAATATTCATTATTTTTTCCTATTGTAGGATATTTCATAGCTTTTGCTATATTAAATGTTACTTCCTGTTCATTAACTCTAATTATTAATTCTCCTTTTTGCACATCTATCATAACTCTCCCTGTTGTAAAAAATGGTCTCCCCAAAATAATAGAATCTCTTTATCTTCCTCCATATATAATATTATAAAGTTTACAGAGAAAATAATTTTTTCTACTTTTACTAATACATCTTCTTTAACTACTTTTGGATAAGTTATTGATCAGTCAGCTAACTGAAGAGTTATAGTAGTAGGGGTAATCTCTCCCAAATCTAAACGTTTAAAAATCGATAGGGGCATAAGATTGATACTTGCTCCTAAATCCCAAAAACCTTTCCTAAAAAACTTTTCACCAATAACACAAGGTATAGTAAAACTACCAGGATATTTAATTTTTCAGGAAGCTTGTTCTGAATAATAGCACTACACTCTTCACATAGTGCAACTGTCTCATGATGTGTAAACTTCCATTTCTTGTTTAGTATATCCTTCATAAATTTCACATAACTTGGCATTTTTTTCAAAGCTTCAAGAAAAAGGAATGTTTATCGTTAACTTCTTAAGGATTTCCAAAAATTTTGTAAATTGTTTATCTTTATTATTCTGCTTCAGTCTTTAAGGAAACAGAGGTAATGATTTTTCTAAAGGACCTTCTGTCTATTCATTTTCATTTTGGTTACTTTCCATTTCTTATTTCTCTTCGTCAACTTCAGTTTCTCCTTGGATCCTTGTTTCAACTTCTTTTCCACTTTGTAATAGAATAGCTTTAATTTGATCTTTATTTTGACTTTTCGGATTAACTTCCACAGTACTCGGAAGAATTCCAAAAGGTCTGTTACTGACTGTAGTAACAATATGTCCTAATTGATTTTCAATATTTCTAATAGCAGCCTCTTGATTCTGTATTTGATTTCCTATGTTCAACATTACTTCTTCTATTTTCAACTTCTTTTCCTTAACTTGTGGGTTAAGGTTAGATATAAATCCAGGAGGATAATAAAGTCGATAATTAGGATTTCCTTGGTTATTCAAATTTCCGAAGGGATTCACCAAATTGTTATAATTATTCTAACTAAAATTAGGGTGAATTTTCCATTCAAGGTTATAATAATTAGAATAGGGATTGTTATTTCGATTATTTATAGCATTTAAAGTTTCATAAGATGATTGTGTATCAATTATCTACTTTAGTGAATTTTCCTCTAATACTGGGGGTATTGAGAATAGTTCACTCCAATTTGATCAATCTTTTTTCAAATAACAGCAATTTTAGATGTCAAAATAGACATTGCATCCGAGTCATGAATACTAGCTACTCTCTTAGGATTTACCCTTTCAGAGGACCATAAAAAATTGTTAGTAGCCATTTCTTTGATTAAAGAATATACTTCATCAAAAGGTTTTGACATTAGTGATCCACCTGCAGCAGAAAATATAATAGACCTAAGTGATTCCACTAATCCATTATAAAATATTTGAATTATTAACCAATCTGGTAAAGCATGGTGCGGACATTGTCTAAGAAGATCTTTAAATCTTTCTCAAGCTTCATATATCGATTCCCCTTCAAACTGACAAAAAGATGTAATATCATTTCTAAGCTTAGCAGTTTCTTAAAATGGAAAATATTTAGCCAAGAATATTTGTGATAGTTCTCGCCAAGTTCTGTTTAACCAAGCTTTGACTTTATCCCTTAATGGAAAAGAAAAAAGTCTAAGCCTAACAACATCATTAGACACTCCGTCATATTTAAAAGTAGCATAATTTTCAAGAATACTAGCAAGATGTAAGTTAGGATCTTTAGTAGGTGTTTCTTCAAACTAATTATTTTGTACCATTTGGATAATAGCAGGTTTAAGTTCAAATGAATTACAAGAACATCAGGATTTTGAATAGTCAAGTGAAGTTCATATGTTGTCGGATTAGCATAATCTTTTAAAGGTCTTTATCTATTTTCATTTATTTGATTATCTACGTTATTCACCATTTTGTTTAAATTTTTAATTTCTTTTTGTTGTTTTTGAATTTTTCTAATAGTAAGTTTCAGTTCTGAATTATAAAGTGCTAAACCTTCAGATCCAATATTTCACATAAACAAATATAATAAGCAAAGAAAAAAAAATACTCTTAAATAAAAATATATTTCTTTTTGGATTTTTGATTTTTTAAATTTTTTTTATAATTATCTCTAAATTTCCTAATTTACCATATCTATTTAATTTACTGTTACCTTCCCCGACAATGGCGCCAAAAACTTGATCCCGAAAAATATAATTGTGTAAAATTTATAAAAGTTTGACTCCACTATGTAACGGTGCCAAAAGCTTGATGCAATATATATGATTAAGAAATTTAAGCAATTAATGTTGTGATTCGACACAAGTATACATATTGTTATCAAGTAATAAAGGACTTTCTATTAAAGCCCCAAATATCGATCCAACTGGGAAGATTTAAATTTGAAATGATAAATTTTCTAGGAAATTCACCGAAAGTAAAACGAAATTACTGTCACTAAATTCAAATGCTGAGATATTATCAAAACTAATTTATTTAACTATTAGCAAAACTGAAATGCAAAGTTTAACAGTAACTACTAAACTCCTAAACTATGTTTTTTTGATGAAGATTTCTTAGGTGAAAAAGCAACTTTCTCACTACAATGAGATTTTGGTAAAATGAGATGAAAATAATTAATGAGATTTTTGGTAAAATGAGATGAGATAAATGATTTTAATATTTATTGTGCCAAATAGGAGTAGCTTTAATTCTCTACCCTGATACAGTGTTATAGAAAATCATTTGCTAATCCCAGGTTTAGTCCCTAAATCCGTGGCTAGGCTACAAGGATACTTGCTCCCACCCCTGAAGGCTAACTCTCACTTTAGTTTTTAAACACTAAGACTGAATTGGGGATTTTAATATGTCACCTCAAAATCTCCAATTATACACCCAACAATGTATATTTCCCTATTTATTTACACTTAATTCCATGAACAAAATACTCCTTCATGGAATCAAATATAATCATCGCTCTGTTGTAGAACTCATATTCCATTTCCTGGATCATATGTTTCACAACACATTTTAACAACTCAATTAGCGAGATCGAAAAATAAATTAAGTTTGGAATTGAAAAATTGTCACAATTAAATTTTATTTTTTAATATTGACACATCCATATTATCTCTTCATTTCACCATATCTCAGAGTAGGAAGAAAGATAAAGGAAACTACTCAGACTTCATGAGAAAGATACTACAAATACCTACAAAACACAAATTTCATATATAAAAGAAAGTTCATACAACACTAATAAACAAACAACACTTATCTGAAACTCTTTCTAAAAGCAAATCACTTGTAGCCTCTCCTAAGAAATGTAGAAAGAAGAAATCTCTCAGTTTTCTCTTTCTCCAACACTTTCATAGAAGAATTCACACTTAGTATCACCACAAAAACTCTAAGCTCTTAAAGAAAAAATCACTAATAGACTCTTGAATGGTGGTAGAATGAAGATGGAAAAAGTGTATGGAGGCGAGGTGTGGCGAAAAGGAGCAAGGTGGAATGAGGAGAATCCCCTTTTCTGATCAATTTCGGCCCCAAATACAGGCTAGAGTCGGATCTCCAATAGGTGCATCCAAAAACTCTTCAAAATGCATCCAAATTCGTCAAATTTTCTAGAAACAGGGTCTGAACCACAAATTTTCTAGAAACAGGGTCGAAACAGGGTCTGAACCAACATTGGCGCTGTCAGGGCCTATTATGGCATCGTCGACGCCAGTGGTCCATAATTTAATTAGCTGCTTTTTGTCAAACGGTATCATTGGCACTGCTTCTGGCGTTGTCGGTGCTGAGTAAAATTCACCATATGTTCTGTAATTTTATGCCATCAGCGCTGCTCCAGGCATTGTCGGCTCTGAGTATTTCTTAAAAAACGTCATTTTGACTCCAAATTCCATCATTTTTGCTTCATTTTTGCTTCAAGTCTTAAAAACCAACAACCTGTAAGAAAACTTAAAAATATCTTCCGTTAAAGTGCAACATCACAAAAAATGAGTATAAAATATGGGTCTAAAAATGCATATATTTTTAGTGTATGAAACCCCTCCCTTTCTTTTTTCTTTTTTATATAGTACCTATTTGTATGCATTTTCAATAGATGATAACTTGTGGATGTATTAATTTTTAATGATAAAATTAATGTGTTGCCTTTGTGATGAGATGGCTCAGTATTCCCTTGTGTTTTTTAAATTGTTCCCTGAGTGATCTCGACATCATTGTTGGTTGCTTTCATTTAATTCCCAACTAGGCAATCTCGATGCCATGACCATTGGTCTTCTTGTATTTCTTGATTAGTGATCTTGATGCCACATTTGGCTGTCTCCATTTGATGCTCAGCTAGATGACATTGGTTTCACGATTGGCGATTCTCCATATAATGCTCATCTGGACAATCTTGGTGCCACGATTGGTTTACTTCATTTGATGTTCAGTCAGGAGATCTTGGTGCCACGGCTAGAAGTTCTTCATATATTACTCAATCAGGCAATCTTTGTGCCATGACTAGCTATTCTTCAAGTAATGTTGAGTATGGTGATCTGGGCACCAAGATTGTTTGTTTTCATTTGATGCTTAGCACAATAATCATGGCATCACGGTTGGCTGTCTTCATTTCATGCTCAACTGAGCAATCTTGGCGTCATAGCTGGATGTTCTTCATGTAATGCTCAGCCGGGCAATCTTGGCATAATGGCTGGTTGTTCTTCAAGTTATGCTTAATTGATTAATCTTGGCACGATGACGAGTTGTCTTCATTTGATGCTCGGTCGGGCAAACTTGGCATTGCGTCGGGTTGTTCTTCATGCAATGCTCAACCAGATGATCTTGGCACCACATATGGTTGTTCTTCAACTAATTCAAAGTTTGAAGATCTTGGCATTGTGGTTAAAAGTCTTCATTTGATATTCAGTCGAATGATCTTGGCACCGTAGCTGGTTGTTATCAAAGTAATGCTTAGCCTAGTGATCTATGTGTTATGGCTGGCTGACTCTATTCTTCTGAATTTTTGTTTTCTTTCCTATCTTCTCTCCCAGTTCCCCATGCTTTTCCCAACCTGAAAGCTTTGCATCTTATGTTAGTGTGGAAATTACTTATTTTGCACATATTTTTTTGTTGAATATTATGTGAAAGATCTAATAAAAGAAAAGCAGAGAGTAAATTTCATCTTAAGACTATCCATTCACATAGTACAAAAGGTGGGGAGTAGGGCGAAGAAAAGGAGAATAATATTCAGGGTAATATTTCCACAAAATTGATGACATTTGTTTAGGCAGGCCCATGTGAAGCCTCAATCACTGGCTCCTTTCTTTGTCTCTGGATTGGATGTCTTGCGACCACGAACTCTTCAGTTTTCCAAACTTTATCAACTCCTCGATAAGGTTCCAAAGATTTATGCATTCCTCTATAACATGGTCGTGTTTTTAATGGTATTTTCAATATTTTCTTAAGTCTCAAAGGAAACTTCATGCTCCCATCAGTGCTGGCTCCTTAAAGTTTTTTTTTTGTCTTGGATGGCATCTACTATTTATTTCATCAATAACCTAGGAGGACTAGATTTTCGAGCTTTGCAAACTTTGTATGGCTGCTGGTAATGCTGCGTCGGTCATTTGTAGTGCTGGTTTAGATGAGGGTCTCAGTTTCTCATCAGCTTACTGTGTTGATGATACAATCCCGTTTCTCAGATGTTTTGAGAGGGCTGGCCTTCTTCAAAATGAAGCCAAACGGGTGGCCTTTGTTCCTCTTTTCTTTTCGGTTTGCCACAAAAAGGGCACTCTTTTGGGTGGAGTGACTTTATGGTTCCATCTTAGTGGTGCTTTCTTTTGCGAACATTTTTATGTTGGCTCTCTCCAATAGCTTCACCAAGTTCTGGGGTTCATTAGTATTGAGGTGGTATGAGAACCTATTGGACCGCAAAGCTAGCTTTAAGGCTACAACGACCGTGTCAACAATGAGGTCTTTTACCCCCAACATCTCTCTCTATAAGAGATTGATGAATGGGTGAATATTCTCGTGCTCTCCTTTCTTGAGCTGCCACAAGGACTGAATGCTCTTGGTGGGTCTCCAAGCACTCATGAATCGTGCCAAGGAAAGCCTCTTGAAATTGAGAAAGCTACCGGTACTTCGGCTGGAATTCCATGGAACCACTTTAAGGGTGATGACCTTAAGGTGGTAAAGAACAAATGACACCTAATCTCCTCTAAGAATTTGACTAAGCACATGACTGCCCTCTATAGGCTTCCAAAGTAGGCAGCTTGAATTTTTTTGAAGGCTCCACCCAAGATATTTAGAGGGAGAAAGTGTTCTCTGGCTGTGGTGGCACTTCAATGTGTCTTGCACGCTACTTCTCTCCCTATGCAGATGCCATGCTATCTTTATATTGGGAGTCACCGGCTCCTTCCGAGTTGGGGTTCGCCTTACCGCCATTATGCACTGAGGGTGCTTTTTAAGGTCGGTTTTGTTCTTGCGAGGCCTGCTAGGGCTGCAACGGCTCTCAGAACCTAGGGGATCTGTCCCGTTATCTACTTCATGATTTGGCCCCATATCAGCTGCATTCCTCTATGAATGCATTCCTCGATGTTTTCCTCTGAGTGTTCTATGTTAGCTACTATTTTTTAGCAACTTCCTTCTCTCTGGGATTTCTGTGCTTTTCTTCCTGTTGTTCACGCTCACCGCAACTTTTAGGATGTTGAATTTAAATCTGTCTGGGGTACGTCTATTAAAAAATCACATGAAATTTGCACACAAAGAGAGAGAAAGAGAGGCAATATTGAATCGTAAAATTTTGTGAACCCCACACCCCCCCTTCCCTTTGTGTGTCATGTGTATCGTCCACAGTGGGTTATGCGTGTCTACTCCGCTTCTTTTGTTGTTCGTGAGGCAACATCGTGATTCGTTCCAGCACTTTTTCAATGTACAATAAATTTTAATTGGCAAGAAATTTATCCAAATAAATAAAAAAAACTATAGTAAAATTGAATACTTCAAAACAGAAATATATATTAATATCTTTTTAGTCAAAACTTACATATAAGAAAAAAACAATTCGCTCGGTTGACCTTCATAATATCTTTAAAGATATTCTCAGAAATCTTATTTAAAAAATAAATAAAATATTTTTTGTTATTTTATGCAGCTCAAATAAGATGGAGGAATAAATAAATTTGTTTATGGAAAGTTGCTAAATTTTGTGACGTTATAGAAACGATCATCTTCACTAACTAATGGACAAAGAATCGTTAACATAAGAAGATAATTTACAGCATAAGATTAGTATGATGATAACTTAATTTAATAGATCGTGTAGCATAAATATTATATATTAAGGATGAATTAGCACAAAATCTTGGGCAGGGTGATCATGTTGGTTGTAAAGCATAATATTCAAAGAAGTGAATCAAATGAATTAAAAATGATTAATGGTTGTAGGTGCTTAAATTTTTGTGCAAACGTTGGGATAATTGGCCAATTCAAATGTTGGAAACCTTATTTCTTCGACCAAGCTATGGTCATGCATTTCCAAGATGCTAATGGCCAACATTCTCACTTAGGATGTCCTAGAAGACAAATGCTCCTGTCAGGTGTGGAAGAAGATCTCACAAGAGAAGTATGTTGCTAGCTACTCACAATGGTTAAGGTGAACCGACCAACCAAGCTCAAATTGAGGTTCAACCTTTGAGCTTAAGGAGAATGTGTCAGCCAATTTTGAACTCGTCAGACTGACTAGCTTTGATAGTCACTGCACTAAAGATTACCAAAGATTCTTACTTGAAGAATCAGTGCCTTAAATTAGTCAATTGAATATTGGCCGAGTCTTCAGGTTAAATTTCACTTTTATTCCATACGAGCCACTTATTGTATATATATATATATATATATATATATATTGCTAAATCCAAATTTGTTGAGGAGGCCTGCCTAAAGAATAAAATGCAGAAAAGATGGTAGAGAGAGGGGAGAGCAATAGCATAGTAATGAACCATAAATTTGCATAACATTTACTACTGAAATGGACACCTTTTTTTTATAGAAATGGGTTATTATATAGTTACACGATTTACCTCTGAAGTATGTAGGGATGACATGGGTATTGTAGTATGTACATGAATATTACACATGGGACATATTGGTGTGGTTAGGCGGCCATGAGGTCAGGCAGCTGTGAGGCCATAAGGCCGTGAGGTCGGGTGGTTGTTTATTGAGGTCAGTCGTCCCTCTAAGATGTGTCGTCCTCTTAGAACGTTAGACTGGCAGGCTGAACATGGAGTTTTGGGTCGTCTTAGGTAGATCTAGTGGGACCACGTTACCTCCTTCACCATCCACGAATTCTCTTTGTGATTTGTGTTGACATATTTTCTACTTACATATTAGAGTTCTCAGATTCTCTTGCTCCTTGATAGTGACAACTGTAATATGAACAATGAAATATAAATTTTGAAGTAAGTTATAACATTAATGGTTAAATAGTGAACAATAATAAATCACTTCTTGATTTATGTAACTTAGTTCTTATAAATGTAGTATGTGTAATTAGCTTTTGATTGTTTTTTCAGATTCCTCACCCATTTCTTTAGTGGTATTGATTATGGATGAGTAAAAGTTTCCCAAATCCGTTGGGAAGAAGGCCTGAGCTTTGGTGTCCTTGACTAGGAAGAAAAGGCAAAACCTAGCTCAAAGATTGAGCAGTTTGGAAAACACGTCGTACCTAAGGCGTGGGCTCCTAACCCAATAGTTGAAATAGGTTCTTTTGACTTGAATAGTGGTCACTCCTCGAAAGGTTCTTTGATCGTGAAGGGAGGCTTTCTGGTGAAGAAATGGTGTGTGATAGATAGGGACTGTTCGGAAGATGATCAAGCAAGCAAAAAAACTCTTCCTCCGACCTTTCTAGAGTTGAAGGAGGGAGTGAGTCAAGAACCCAACATCGATCTTTTTTCTTTTGGAACTACAAGCAATAGGCAAGCAGGTAGTTGCTCCTGACACTTTAGTTTCTAGTGTCTCTCAGTCCACCTCCTAATGTCTGCAAGATGGAAAAGAGGTCATAAGAGAAATGTTCTCCTTCACTACCTCTGACTTGGACCGCTTAATGGATCCATCCTCAAGTGAGGGGACTAAAAATATTCCCCTTGTCGTGCTAGGAGCTCTAGAAATAAACATTGCAATAGATTCTGTATTTTTTGAGGATCTTGTGCACTCTGGAGGGCCACTTTATGATGGATCAACGAGCCTAGTAGGGCGACCAATGTCTCAGTACCATTTGTTTCAGCCTAGGCTTTGCTTCCACAGGAGGGAGACCTCCTTCGTGATTCAGGGGTTGGGTGGCTGTAGTAGGAGTTAGCTACTATCCACACTCAAAAAGCTAGTCTTCTAAGGGAGATGTTGTCTCTGAAGGCTGAATTGGCCATCTTTTGGATGAAAGTTACTGTCTCTCATCTCCATGAGGAAAAGGATAGAGTAGAAAAGCTTAGGATGGGGGAAGAGTTAATTTTCAAGTGGCTTTCACAGTTGGGATACATCCCACTGAGGCGGTGTCTGATAATTTTATGAATTTTTCCTTTCAGAGTGAACGATTGTAAGCTAACGAAACGAGTATAATTATATTTTATTTCATGAACTTATTTGTGCATATATGTTTTTTTTTTGTTATTTGGTATCGATATATCTTGTTTTCATATGTTCTCATTGAGTCATCGGTATGTACATTTGAGTTAACACTTTTTTCGCATCTTGATGTAAGGAAAATATTGTACTATCTTTGCAGCATTTTGGTTCCCACTAAATATCATAAGTTGGTGAAATTGAATCTAGCTCCTTGCGCTATCCCTTTCCTTTCATTTTTTGACTTCCTTCTTCTCTTTATCATAGTGCCATGGCTCCTAGCTACTATTCTGAACTCTTTGAAATGAAATCCAATGACATTTTGTTAGTTATCTTTGAGTGGCACGTGAAAGCCTTGTTTAAGTCTTTATCTTTTGTGCCAGGCCCACAGCTCCATGCTACTGCCAAAGGGAAAAAGTCGGTAGGAAACTATAGTGATGACTTCAATGTTTACATCAATTAATTCATATACAAGCTAAAGCTATCATTCTACAATGAGGTGAGGTCCATTTTCAACAGTTATGGTATCATCTCCACTCAAGTCACACCAAAATCTATTGCAATAATAATTACATTCATCATTTATCTCCGACAGATTTAAATTCCTTGGTCAATTGAGTTGTTCTCCTACTTCTTTGGTTTCATGGTTGATCGGGATGGTTATGTAGTGTGCTCATTCAACCTCAAGCTTTGTGTGTTAGGGATCAAGAACAAGGTTAAGGACAAGTGGTCAAAGTGTGATTACCACACTCCATCGCGGCCAGAGCATTCAAGTCAGGCTAAATGCTAGGGAGATGGTGAGGCCAAAAATGCTACCAGAGTACACTCATGTCTATGTGGACATCATTGAAGGGAGTGAGCTCTCCATATTCTAATTTACCAACTGAAATGTGGTTGATAGGGTTCTCAATGTCGGAACCTCTAGGGACATGGCCGAGAGCCTCTGAGATGTTTCAAATGAAAAAGAGAAAGAGAGGGTGGTTGCGTCAGTGATAAAGATTGAGGAAAAGAAACTCAAAGTGAAGAAAACACTATTGAGAGATGATTCTAATTATCGATCAAGGAAATAACCAAGAAAGCTTTTTGGTTGTATAAGAAATTACCTTTGTTATGCCCTTCCTTCTTCCTTTTCTATTTTTTTTAAAGCTTGAGTCGGCACAAGAACCTCAAGTGTGTCCCAAGAGACTCTGTCTAGAACTTTTGAGTTTCAATATTTGGCCACTAGAAAGGAGGCTTCCCCAAGTCAAGTAGTTGACGAGGAGAGGGGTATGTGTTTCTCCTAGATTGATCGGTAGGAGAGGGTTGTCGCGCAGCACATGTTTCCCTTACAAGTTGTTCCATTCTATGGAGGAGACATTGGTTCCAAGTATGAACTTTTAGAGAGAGCTAACTGAGACCTGAAGGGGAAGATTTCTATAGAGGAGGAATTAGTTTCATCCTCACCCTTGTCAAAAAATGAGAAAATGCCTTCGGGGAGGATCACCTAGTTGGATGGCTCAAGGGTAGGTTTCTACTGGTCTACACTCAGCAGGATATGCTTTTCGGCCTCTCTCTTAGGTAGTCGACTGACCTCCTCGATTATTTAACAGAGGTGATGCAGTCAAGCAGTTTGAACTCATTATTGGTAGGCTGATCTCGACTGTTTATATGCAAAATTATAACAATGACTTTAATTATAGTTTTCACTTATATTTCCTTACTTTGAAATAGTGCCAAAAACTTTATCCTGAAGAAAATAAGAATTTAACTTTTTAATTTATATGTATATTGGGATACTATACAAGTATACGTATCATTATCAAGTAATATAGGACTTTTTGATTAAGTCCTGAATATTGAACCCACAGGGTAAATACGCAATATGCACTTTTGAACAACAACTTTCTATTCTAAAAATACAATTACTTAAACTAAAAATATTTTCACAGTATTAAAATTCAAATCTTTTTGGTATTTTTTGATATTTTGACAGAATAGTAACAATTCAAAAAGATAACTTAACTTTCTGTAAAAGAAAAGTACTAAATTAGATAAATATCTTTCTCCTTATCATGAATCCGTAAAAAGTATAGGAATTTTGTTGTGAAAGTATACAAATTATGTTGTGTCAAATAAAGTATGCGTGAAAGTATACAAATTATGTTGTGTCAAATAGGAGCAAATATTTTTTGTACCCTTACTAGATATGCTATAAAGAACATTGGATAAGTTAAAGTTTGAATAGTTCTGAAGACCGGCTAGGCATGGAAGATACCTACTCTTACTCTAGAGTTCCCTCGATTCCCTCCATCTGAGGGCTAACATCTCATATCATAACCTAAAATAATAAACCAATTTGGGGGCTTTAATATGTCTCTTTAAAGTCCTCTAACTCTATACCCTTCAATGATTATTTTCCTATTTATTTGCACTCCATCATATGAACTACATTTTCATTCATACAACCTTATGTGATTCTTTACAATTGTTGTCTGAGACAATACCAACCCAGTTTCTACATGTTCCTACAATAAATTTTAACATCTGGATAGGCCAAATTACGAAGTAAATGAAGTTCATCAATTTAAATCATCACAACTGCTTCCAACATTAAAGATTAATACTCTCCACAACTTCCATCCAAACTATAATTACTTATCATTTTAAGGAGAAAGATGAAGAAATACACTTAGAATCCATGGAAAAAATAAAACCACATTTTATTTTAAAAGTAGAAATCATTGTTAAACCAACAAGAAGTCTCGATTAAAATGAAAAGGAAAAGATAGTTTAAAACAAAAGATAAAAGCATATCTCAAATCCTCCACTAAACTCTTGAAGTTCCTTTGAATCTCTTCTCTTTTAAAACACTCTTAACTCTCAAAATAAAACTAAAAATAAAAGGAAAAAGTAAATTTTGTGGTGCTTGTATCTCTCCACAAGATTCTCCACGATCTTCTTCTCAGAACTCCAGCACTCTCTCCCTCTTCAAGCACCCATCTTCAAGTGTAAGAGCTCCCTTCTTTTATAAATCTTCAAGAGGTGCCTTGATAACTTTTCAAAATGTGTCCAAATTCGATGTATTCTCCAAAGGATGCCTCCTTTCACAAGTCTTTTAATATTATTTTCATTCTTAATGGTCATAACCACCCTCTTTAGCCAATAGGTGCCTCAAATACCTCTTCAAAATTCGGTCAAATGAAGAAAACTACTAAATAACTGCCTTTGCCGCTTAGGCGCGACCTTCTCTGTTTAACCGGCGCTTAAGTGCCAGATCTGGCGCTTAGGTGCCAAAATGCTTTAGCACAATTTTCACATTTTTGCTCCAAATTTAATCATTTTTAACTCTATTTAGCATTTTTCACCTTTTTACTTGTACCTGAAAGAAAAAACATAAAAATACCTTTCATTAAAGCGTAATATTTTCAAAAAAGGTATACAAAAATAGCTATAAAAAATGTCTAAAAATACTATATATTTTAGGTGTATCATAGGCCTATCCTACTCTGCTATATGCGAGACTTGACCCTCTCTATCTCCCATTATCGAGCAAAAGCCTTGATGCACGAGAAGTAGAAAAGGAAAGGCGTAAGCCATATTGTGGCCAAAATAATTGAGGGTAAGTGGAACGTAGAAGTGGAGCTTCTACGCTTGTGGAAGAAATTAAAAGAATCGACCCAGACATGGGAGGATATGGTTAAGGAAAACAAAAAAATCATTGCCACCGTAATCAACAAGAAAAATGAGTTGGACATACAATTATTAGAAATGATGCCGAGAGGTGACCACATGATGACACCCTCAGACCAGATCCAGGTAGGTCTTGATTTCACTCCTGAACATTTCATGAAGTTCGACCTGGGTGATATAAAATAATTAGCCAATCTGTTTGTGGCTTGTGATGACGAAAAGATGGATAAGTTTGGAGAAGATAGAATTGACAATTGTGGTGGACCTATATTATTTAAGTTCTTGTATACA
Source organism: Phalaenopsis equestris (assembly GCF_001263595.1). Lineage (NCBI taxonomy): Eukaryota > Viridiplantae > Streptophyta > Magnoliopsida > Asparagales > Orchidaceae > Phalaenopsis > Phalaenopsis equestris. Next base: position 69,504 of record NW_018220555.1, read on the forward strand.
TTTGTTGTTTTTATTTCCATTTTTTGGGAAGAATAATTTTACATCGTCCAGTCACACTGGGCTAACTGGTATTCAGGTACACCAAAACTCTGTATATATTTTTAAGAAAATGAATGGAAATTCTTCTCACATTTTATCCATTCTTAATTTTATTTGTCTTCTCCATTCTACTTGGTTGCACTTCCCCATCTAGAATAATCTATGGACAACTTATGGTTTTACGTCATGACTAGTTATCCTTTAACTGTGCTCTCAATAACACCATTTTTCCTTCATATAGTGGTTTCTGATCTTATACCAAGTTAACATGTCACCATGATTTTAACGGTTTTTAATTTGCACCCAATCAGGCTATCTCGGTGCCATGGCTGCTGGTATTTTACGTTCGGACTGGGCTGGGTGACCTTGGCGTCATGGTTGGAATTCTCAAGCATTTAGCTTAGGTCAGAAAATTGTGGTTCCACAATATACTAATCTTCAGTTTGTGCTCAACATGGTGATCTTGGCACCAAGACAGAAAGTCTTCAATTTGCACTCAACTGGGCGATCTTGAAGGCATGGCTAGTGGTCTTCCATTTGTGCTTACCAAGGCGATCTTGGTGCCATGGCTGACAATTTCAATTTGTGTGACCTTGGTGTCATGCTTGACATTCTTCAACATTTAGGTGAGGCTAAGCGCCCTTGGCGCCACGGTTTGTCAATCTTAAACTTTTGCACAGCCGGGCGATCTTGGTGCCACAACTGACAATCATCAATTTTTACTTATCCAAGTGATCCTGGCACCACATCTGGTAGTTTTTAGCATTTAGGTGAGGCTGAGTGATTTTGGAACCTCGATTTATCTATCTTTAATTTGTGCTTAATTGGTTGATCTTGGCTCCACAGTTGACGATCTTCAATTTGTGCTCGCCTGAGCGAGCTTGGTAGCACGGCTGACAGTCTTCAATTTGTGCTTAGCTGGGTAATCTTGTCACTACAGCTAGCAACCTTTGTTTACATCACTTTTTATCAGATGTATTGCTGATTTTTTGGTTATTTCTAGTTTCCTAGGCATTTTTCTAATTAATAGTTTTGAATCTTTAGTTAATGTGGCGCTCGATGCTTTCATGTTCATTTTTAGAGTTTCAGTTTATAAAGCAAGGTAAGGAAATATTTTTTTTTTATTTATGATTTCCCTTACAGAATAAAGAGTGGAAATCAAGAAAAAACATTACTTGAGATCATCCCCACTTCAAGTCCATGGGACCTCATTCTCTGCATGGTCATCAGCTTGTATGCCCTAGGTTCTGTCGGATAGTCGATGATTTAGGGCCCACTCCACAACTGATCCAACTTTCATATTGCTTATCCTCATGTTGCTGGAACAACCTTCTTTAGCACAAGGTCTCTGGGAGAGAAGACCCTTTCTCAGACGTGCTGGTTATAGTATCTGGTAGCTCTCCACTTGAATTCTTCTTGTCATATGGTTGTTTGTGACCGGGCTTCCAGCCAATCTAAAAGATTTTCTCTATGGAAAGTTGAAGTTGTGAGAGCTCTTTGGTAGTGATGGTTGTACTCAATCGGGAGCATGGCATCCATTCTGTGTGATTCCATAAATGAAGTTTGTCTGGTTGTGGTTGACGGTGCTATGAAAATGGACCACAACACAAAATAGAGGACCTCCACCTACTTGCCTTTTGCACCCTCTAACTTTTTTCTCAACAAGTTTAGGATGACCTATTTGAATGTCACGACTTGGCCATTAATTTGTGTGTGATGAACTGATATTAATATTTGCTTTTCCCTGGCTCTAACAAAAGTCCCAAACTTTCTTGTCCCCAAATTGTGTCTTGTTATCTATGATAATAATCAAATGGTAGGTTGAAGTGACAGATTAATTTGGTCCAGGTGAAATTTTGGACAACGTATCAAGGAGAGGTCTTTTACCTCAATTCACTTTGAAAAGTAATCCACAACTATCAAGAGAAAGCGACACTGTCTTTTAGAAGGTGGGAATGGTTCCAAAATGTTTAGACCCCATACGGTGAAGGGTTGCGAGCTTGTGATCGGTTCTAATTTAAGATTCAACTGATGCTATAATGGGCCATATTTCTAGCACTGTACACACATCTTGAAGTATGCTTTGGCATTCTTCAGTAATGTCGACCAAAAGTATCCTTGTCAGTGGACTCGATGTGCCAACATCGTTCCTATAGAATGACTCCAGCATTCCCTGAAGTGAATATCCCAGAGGATGTCTTCTATCTCCTTTTCCCTTATGCATCTTAGGTACATGGACATTAATGATTTTCAGAAGAGTATTCCCTCCAATTGTAAAACCTGCATGGCTTTATACTTAAATCTTATGAGATTTGTGACTTCTTCCGAGACATTCCATGTTTCCATACACTTAACATATGGGTCCGTCCAACTTTTATCTTATTCATCCTCAACCATCATAGCCTTGAGTTCTTCAATGACTGGTCGACGGAGTATATAGGACTCTCTGTTTCTCATGTGAACACATCATGATAGTAAATTGGCAACCTTATTTTCTTATTTGTCGAGTTTTTCAATCTGACACTGTGCAAATCTACCTAAGCTTTGCTAATATATTTCATCATCGATTTATCTCTGACCTCAAAGTCCTTGTTGATTTGATTCACAATGAGCTACAAATCTAACTTTACAATGAGGATATGGGCGCTCATCTCATAAGTTAGGTGAAAGACGGTGATCAAATCTTTATATTTGGTCGAGTTGTTTGTCACCTCAAATTATAACACTATTAAAGGTTACACGTGCTCTCTTGTGAGGCTTCTAAAAATGAGCCCAAGCCCTACTTCAGTTATATTTGAGACGCCATCCACATACAAGATTTACTCCTTTCACCTGCTCCCTGGTCCAAGAAATCTGCCAGGAAATTTGTGACTGCCTAAGCTTTTAGAGCCATCAGAGGAACATATGTGATATTGAACTTGCTTAGTTCAACTCCTCACTTGAGTAACCGACTAAAATGCTCTGGCGGTGGAGCGCTGACTTCAGCGGGTGATCCATGATTACTCTGATTGGATGTGTTTGAAAGTAGGGAAGAAACCTGTGAGAAAATGATACTCTCTATAATTGGATACCTCACTTCCACCACTCAGAAAACATAACTGATGTAGTAGACCAGGAATTGCTTTTTCGACTCCTCCCAGACCAACACAGAACAAACAACCTCAGTTGTCACCCCTCGGTATAGAATGAGCTCTTCGTTTGGCTTCAGGCTTTGGAAAAGTGCTAGTGAAACTAAAGCATCCTTAAGACTCTGGAAAGTTTACTGGCACACATCTATCAAGCAAAATCTTTTAGCTTGTCGGAGAGTTTTGAAGAACAAGACACACTTGTCACCCAAACTTGAGATAAATCGTCTTAGAGTTTCAATCTAGCCAATTAACTTCTAAACCTTTCGGGTGATCCATGGTGGTGGCAAGTAGATAAACATTTGGATTTTGTCTGGGTTTGCTTTTCTACCATTGAGGGTCCTAGGGTTACCTATGAACTTAGGTGTTGAGGCTCTAAATGTGTATTTTAAGAGGCCCAACCTTATATTAGACTTTTTTAAGATTTAAAATTTTCTTATTAGGTCTTTTATGTATTATTTTGTCATTCAGCTTTTCACATGGATATGATCGAGGTAGACGTCAATATTCTTCTCTTTCTGATTTATAAAAATTGCATTCATTAAATGCCGATACATACTAGCTTTCTCAAGCCCGAAGGACATTACATAATAACATAACACTCCCTCAACAAGAGTGAAGGTGATATTTTCAGCATTCGCCCGATGCATCCTTATATGGTGATAACTAGGGAAAGCATCCAGGAAGCTCACCACTAAGTAGTCTACAACTGCCTCCATTAGGGCATCGATCTTCAGAAGCAAGCAGTAGTCCATCATGTTGGTAGCTCTTAAAATTTTGAAGTTAATGGACATCTATTACTTCTCATTGACCTTCTATACCTTGAAGACATTTAATAGCTAGGTGGAGTACCGAACATATCAGATGTACCTTACCTCTTGCAGTTTTAGCACCTCCTCCATGACAGGCCCAGTCAGTGCGGTCATTGAGTTCTTTTCCTTCTGCATAATTAGCCTAACTTTAGGAGGCTCACGTTTAATTTGTGGCAGGCAACATCGTCAGGTATCACATGCATTTCCACGGTAGACCAGAAGAAAAAATTGCGGTGGTCACAAAGCATTTGAATTAGAAGCTCACAAGGTCATGCATCAAAATTATCATCTATTAGAGAAGATTTGTCAAGTTCGTCCTCACCAACTAGGATCATCTTGGTGGCCTCATTGGTCTCAAGGTTGCCCTCCTTCCAATTTTGTAAGTTGAGTGGCTCCTCTTCCACATTTTTAATTGCCTAGAGGTAGCTGACTCATGACTGCTCCAGATCTCCCCTAATAGTGATTATGTCATTGTCTTCCTGGAATTTGACTGCAATGTGGTATGAAGACAACATGGCTTTGAAGCTGTTTTCTAGTGGGCGGCCTATGATGGTGCAGTTTGTTGGGGGCGACTCTATGATCAAGAAATCTTCCATGTTTGTCTACTACTTATCTTTTTCTCCCCAAGTAATTGCCAATGGATTATGCATCACGCTTACTTTCTTTCTCCTGAAAAACAAAAAAGTTGGCTGACTGAAGTTACCAATCAGTCGGCCCAGAGACTAGGCTTGTTGAACACTAATTTGAGCAAATTGTTCATGGTGTTCTTAGTGTCGATGAGGATCCTCCTGTTTTGAAAATTACTAATTATCCCCTAAAATACAATAGCTTCATTGTAGGATTTTCTTTATTGAGGAAGATCGTTTTTTGTGAACATCATGGAAGGACAACCTCATCCACTCTGTATGTGAGGTTGCACAACTCACCCATCTTGGTTCTCTTCTAGGAGCTTTGTCGGGGGGCATTTGTACCACCGAGGATAGCCAAGACAACCCTGATGACACAAATTATACACGTCCGGAAGGGCCTGGGTAGTCTCTATCTTTAGTGTCTCGGCAAGCCCTACTTGTTCTCTTTATCTTTGTACAAATCAGACAACATCTTGGTTTGACACCCGCTCTATAATCAAAGTTCTCATCCCCTCTCTTCCTCTCTGCATTCGTTCATTGATGTCATCTCGTTGGGGATTCACGTTTGCTACTGCTCTATAGTTTCTCTCTTTTCTTTTTAATCGTTGTGCTCCTCTTCTTGTTGACGGAATGGCTCCACACTTACCACACTTTTTAAGGTGTTGAAACCAAATCTTTCTAGGAGGTCTGCAAGGAAAAGAGCACCGGAAGGATGGTAGAGAGAGAGGGGAGAGCAATATGACAATAATGAACGGTAAATTTTTGTAACCTTTACTTAGGAAATGAAGCCCCTATTTATACGAATGACTCGTTGTAAATTTTGTAATAACATATTTTAATTAAATTTGTGTTAACATATACTCATGAAATAGACATCCTATTTACTCAGGAAATGGATACCCTATATATATTAAAATTTCTCGCAACGCTTAACATCAAATTTTTGCGTATAAATAAGAGTTTTAAAGATTGACTCTTGGTTCCGCAATTTTACAGGGTCGTGTGCACTTTACTCCAGATTTCGGTTACCATTGAGCTTATAGCTAGTAGTATTCTCCCAATTTCTTATCCAGTAGTTCTAATCTCCATTTTTCTTTCTATTTGTCTTTTCCATTGCGCTAAGTAAAATTCTGGGCAAAATATGGACTAACAAATTAGCATCCAATAATACAATGATATACATTCTACCAATCTTTCTGTAAATTTATGCTAATCATATGTATGATAATCCGTGATATATGGAATTTGTCTAATTTTACAAAGGTGATGCTTTAAATGAATTTCTAATGATGAATTACAAGAAACTTTGATATTTACAACTATTTGAGTACATTCATGCTTACCATAGCAATCTAAACATCTTTCTCATTTGCAATATTTTAAATTAGCCTTAGTCTTAATGGAGCCAAAATGATTGGTTAAGTTTTTTTCTAATTTAACATTGTGTTATAAAAGTATCAAGACAAAATTAACCAATTATGTTAGTTTAATTTATTTACTTAATTAAATTACTTTTATCAAAGTAAGCAAATTGAACAGACAATATTTATGCCATTTGATTCAAAGCTAAACTAATAAATTCATTTTTAATTTTTGTAACTTATTGATTATTCCGTAGAACCGTCCTACATAAAATATTCTCTTATGTTAAGTTAAATTCAAATAAAGTTATATTGAAATTTTATCTAAATTATAAAAACTAGATTGATTTATTTATAATAATAAAAAAATTAGTGATATATGTATAAATATAAAACAACAACAACAACAATAAGCTTTTGTCCCACTAAATGCGATCAACTAAATAAATTCTTTTTCTATATTGTGTCCTACCGAGTGTCTTATTTTCATTTAATTCTAATTACTTTAGATTATTTTTTGTACAACATGCCCAAGTCTCGCTTTAGGTCTACCTCTACCTTTCTTAACACAAATCAAATCTTAAACATCTACTCTACTAACTGAATCATCAGATGATCGATGTTTAATATACCAAACTATCAAAGGTAACCCCCTCAAATCTTATTTGTCACTAGAGCTACACCAACCCTTTCATGATACAATTTGTTTTGCATTGTCTCTAAGAGTTTATCCACTCATTCAACTAAGCATTCTCATCTCAACAACATTTTATTTAGTTTTATATTGCTCTTTTATAGGTGAATGTTCTGTGCAACAAAGCATTGCAAATCTCACCACCATCTTAGAAAATTTCCTTTAAGTATGAGTAGCACTTTTCTATTACGAAATAGGCCCGATGCATTCTTCCACTTCAACCATCCAACTTGAATTCTACTAATAATATGACAATTTATATCACCATCAATCTAAAACATTTACTCTTTTGAAAGGTTTGATCACCCATTTCAACAACTCTGCCAATAGATCTACTATTATTAAAATTACATTCCATCTATTCACTTTTAGATCTACTTAAATCAAGTCATTTAGACTCTACACTTCCATATCATGTTTATCCTGAATTCTTTCTCTAGTTTTATTCACATAAAAGATATCATCTGCGAAAAGCATACACCAGGGTACAACCTCTTGTAATTCTCTAGTAAGTGTATCAATAACTAAAGCAAAAATATATGATCTTAAAATTGCTGAAATCTATCTAAAATAAGAAATACTTTAATTGTGATTAAATTATAAATTTGAATATCTAAAATTAAATTAATAAAATATTATCTTTTGAAAAGCCAAATTTTTCAATATTATGTTGCTTCCATAGAAAGTTCGTATAATCTACGCTAGTTAGAATCAAAATTTAAACAAAGTATAAAGTATTAAATGGTCAACCCTATCATTTATGAGACCATGATCCCTAGTTATTTTAGTTTAGTTAGACATCTCAAAATGACATATTAATTAATGAGTGGAGATAGAGAGAGAGAGAGAGAGAGAGAGAGAAAGAGAGAGAGAGGAGTTGTTTTGCTACAAATGCATTACGTCATACCTTGCGAGTACTTGGTATTTCATGTCTTTTTGAATCGAGCACAGTAATGTCTACAGCTGAAGATCTATTGTCATTTGCCAGTCCGTGTTTACCATATAGAAAAACAGAAAATAATTAAATAAATAATAAATAGCTTAAATTTAAAGTTCATTTTATCATAGTTATTAATTAAAGAATATTTATTTTTAATCTAAAAATGAATTAAAAAAAGCTGAATTGATGCTTCATTATCCTTAATTAGGCCGAATTAATGACAACACGTATGCTTATAATAAATCACTGTGCCCAGTTGAGACTGGGAGCATTGCATCAAAATTGTTTATATGTAGACCATGCAAGTGGAGGTGGACTATTTGATCAGACTTAAACAAGTATATGATTTTGTAAGGAATCTTAGGCAAATTTCGTCTTACATGGGTTTCTACGTCACATATGATAGGTGCCCTTGTCAGAGGCTGTCGTCACCATGGCTTTGACAGGCTCTCATTTTTTCGTATGATCAACATACATTCATTATTATGTAAAGGGAATCTCAGAATGAGAAATCCTCAAAATTGTATTACATTCAATACTATAAAATTTAGCAATTTGGTATTGTAAAAAAATGCTATTCATTAAGTTAGAGATGATCATTTACAACAAGAGCAGAACGTTATCTCTCATCTCCACTACTGTGTTCAATCAGCGGTGAAGCATCTCAAGAGTATTCAGTTGAAGAATAAATAAAAGCTTTATTTAATCATCAATAATATACTTACAAGATCACCATCTTTATCGGAATACTATAGTATTGTCACAGGCTCTGGGTTAATAAGGGAGTCGTGATGCTTTCAACAGTGAATGATGGCATGTAAATGCATTTGAGCTACAATGTGTGTAAATGTCGGTCAATAGTATAGCTCAAGATGCTTCAAATTGGGAAACTCTTTTCATAAAAAATTCTCTCAAATAAAAAAATAAAAGTTTATTTATAGAATTTAATTTTTTTTCCAAAATTCTAGAACTCCTAATTCTCATAAGAGGAGCAAGAATGAATAATATTTATATTCTAAAATTTTGTAAGCAATTGAAATCTTTAGTAATATTAGGATTGAATAATCTAGAAGAGTATTAAAAAATTCATAATTTAAAAAGAGCCGTCAAAACACATAAGCTAGATCCTCAACCAAGATTGTACGTCCACTTAGGGTTTGTTTGGGGCAGCTGTAGCATATTGAATAATCTGCTGACAAGCTGATTAAATATAATCTGCTGATAAGCTAGCTGCGGTGGCTATTACAAATTTTTCTTTTTTTGGAAAAGTCAGACCGTTGTCAATAAGCTCCCACCGTAGGTGTGGTGTGAAAAAGTTTTTTTCTGAGTTTTGAAAATGCATAAACTGTAAATATAATTTATTCAAATAGACCAAATTTATTTTCAAAACGCCACCGCATCAAATAAATGATCTCAAAAGGGCCTTAGTGTTACTGTGGTGGCCGAATAATATGTGGTTGGACATCAGCTAGCTTTCGCTTGAATAACATGCGTGGCAGAAGGCAAGTCTTCTCGGAAGGAAGACTGGTACAACTAAGCACAAAGATTGATAAACGTTATTGTTCGCTGGTATGGGGCACTAGCTGTTGCTGCAGGCTTTTTCCAGAAATATTATCTTATTATAATTGATCAAATATTGGTGGATGAGTTGCCAATGCTGATTTAGCTTTCACTCACTTCATGAGTACTTATCATTAATGCCTTTTTTTAGAGATGGCTACTTGTGACAACTAAAATTAAATTGACAAGACCTCACTCAAAGAAAAGACTGCCACCTTCACAACATAGGTTTTACATAGCTGAAATATTATAAGTACTGACTAAAATTTTGAAATATTTACATGCATATCACTCAATTTTTTTTATTTATATATCCAATCACTAAATTTAAATTTTTACATATGTGCCTCCATTCCAATGCATAAAAGTATATTCCACATTTTAAAGGTTAAAATGATAGAATTTTTTATGTGAAATGAAACATTTTGGTGGTATAAATGAAATAATTAAGATTTAGGTATTGCATATGTAAATAAAATTGGGTGGTATGCATGGTAGTTGTTGGAAAGAAAAAATATTAAAAGTGTTAAATCTAAATTTGTCCAGTGGGTCACTCTCAAGGAATAGGGTGTAAATGAGAGAATGAATTGGAGAAATTGAACAGTAATTTAGGACAAATATATTGACGTTTCTCAACTATTTTGGATAAGATCTTGCAATATTTATCCTTGACATGGTATCTTATTTATAGACAGAGAAGACATGATCCTTGAAATTGCATAGAGGTCATTACTTAAATAGGGATTCTACAGGATATTACAAATATTTTGCTTCGATGGGACCTAGAAATATCTGGAAATCCTTGATTCAATACATGGCAGTTGTTGGAAAGAACAAATATTAAAAGTGTTAAATCTAAATTTGTCCAGTAGGTCACTCCCAAGGAATAGGGTGTAAATGAGAGAAAGAATGAGAGAAATTGAACAGTAATTTAGGACAAATATATTGACGTTTCTCAACTATTTTGGACAAGATCTTGCAAATATTTATCCACGACATGGTATCCTATTTATAAACAAAGAAGACATGATCCTTGAAATTGCATAGAGGTCATTACTTAAATAGGGATTCTACAGGATATTACAAATATTTTGCTTCGATGGGACCTAGAAATATCTGGAAATCCTTGATTCAATGATCTCGTCGGTAGTGAAGTGGCAGCCAATCTAGTCAACCTCCTATTCTGTTCTGATGGTCTAGCATACTGACAACCTGAATGTAGTTAGTTGAAAGCCTTGATGCCATATAGCTGAGTGTATTTGGTCGCCCTAATGATGTCGGTCGGGTGTAGCATGTTAGTCGTCTTGATGACGTCTACAAGGGTTGAGTTAGTTGGCTGCCTTAATGACGCCCAACTGATTATAGTTTTCGATGGGTTCTATGATTGCCCTAATGATGTCGGTCGGGTGTAGCTTGTTAGTCGTCTTGATGACGTCGACAAGGGTTGAGTTAGTTGGCTGCCTTAATGACACCCAACTGATTATAGTTTTCGATGGGTTCTATGATTGCTTGAGTCGATTGCCTTTGATTGATGACTGTGGTCTTAGCTCTACATAGATTACTTTCTCAGAGGGGCCTACATTGCTCTATCACGTGCTCTTGGTCCACCAAATTTTTTTGAGATTTGTGTTGATATTTTTTTCGTATACATATTTAATTCTCTGATTCTCTTGCTTATTGATAGTGATAGTCGTGATATGAACAAGAGAATCTTATTTATGTAGCAAACAACATTTATCTTTACTTAATTGTGTGATAATTGAATCTCCTAGAATTATGTTCCCCTGGTCTCCTATAAATAAGACATGAAGGGCATCTTTATGTAGCAAACAATATTTATCTTTACTTAATGGTGCGATAATTGAATCTTCTAGAATTATGGTCCCCTGGTCTCCTATAAATAAGACATGAAGGGCATTGATCTCTTCATCTTCCTCTTTATTTTCTTGGCTTAATTGTTTGGTTACTCATGATGCTATGGTGGGCGAGTATGAATTGAGGTTTGTGAGTCTTCATAAAACTTCCCACCAAAAAGCCTTTGCAAAGATGAGGGGACCTTATCTTTGCCCTATAGGTGAGAGAAAATAGAAATTGCACATTCGAAAAAGGGAACAACCAAATTTTATGGATCAAGTGGGATTCTCAGATTTACCTCTATCATAGATGAGTTGTAAGGCCAGATTGATTGAAGTATCTTTGGGGAAGAGATTCAAGATGACCGATGAAGAACATCAAGGGTCAGTGCCTCTTATAGAGGACAATCTTCTGGATCTACCTTCTATGGAGGGCATTCTTCTAGTCGGCCATGAAATTATTAGATTGGCTCCCATCCAAATCTCATCCTTTCAGATTAGGGAAACTTGGTCGGGATCACTCAATGCTCCAAAGTTGATGGCCCTTCTTCGCAACCTGGGGAGCAGAAATCTGTTGAGAAAGGAATTTCCTTTAATTCTTCTAATTGGGGCCAAATCGAGGGTATACAAAGTGTTTCTTTTCTACTCACCCCCATTTTGTCTGATTTATTAATCTTGCCCTATCATTTTGGGGATCCAAATGCTACTGTGGTGGTATTTGATTCTTTCTTGATTGACACAATAGAGAATCTCACCTTGAAAGTTGGCAATTGGGAGAAACCAGCCAAAAATATCTAATATACGACTAAGAGTAAAAAGAATCATTTGAGCTTTCAAACTAAGGGAAATTGAGTGATGCTGCCAGTTCCCTGAATTATCTTATACCAGGAAAGTAGCTTTGGAATTTGGGAAAAAAACACAGACCAACCGGTTTAATCATACTTCAAGGTATTCAAAAGAGTATGAGAAAAATTCAGGGATCAAGTCCTAGACATCTCACAATCCCTTGAAAAGTCACGAGTTTGCTTAATAACTCATCTTTTTCATACTCTTATGCTCAATGAATTGATGTTCTAACTAACCCTAAGGATGGGGTAACTATCACTTGATATTTTATTTATAAATTATATAGGTAAAGGCCCACAACACTGATTTGGTCTAATTAACATTTTAATTTTAAAGATAGGTTGACAGTGTTTTAAATAGGTTTTCAATTAGTTGTAGGTAGTTTTCTAAACCTCATTAAATAAAATTTTAATTAAGCCTAGTTCACTACTAAGCCCTTAAAAATTAATGGGTAAATTTGTAATTTTAGAAAAACTCAAATGACTTGAAAATTTTAAGTTACTCCATTCATGGGTTAATTAAAGCATTAGATGAGAAAATGTGAATTTTCTACATTTATTTAATTTTATAATTATTTCTAATACAAAAATAGGTATTTTTCAATCAAAATTTAATAACTCAATCAAAACAAAACCTCTGTCCTTAAGAAAATTATTGGAGGTTCATCTAGGTTAGAGGACCATATAGACCAATTTTCATGATGTTTAGAGGTTAAATTAATTATTAGAATTATTTATTTGTTTCGAGCATTAATTAAATATAAAATTTTGTTTAAGGGAACCCAAAGAAACTAATTTCATGTTTTTTTGGTTTTTATTTTAATTATTGGAATTATTTCAGTGAAAAATTAAGGAAAACTCATTTTTAAGCCTTTAAAATTAATACATTGACTTAGAAAATTAAGAAAGTTATTCCAAGTGATCAGGGAACCAAATGTGATATTTTATTGTGTTTTTACAATTTTGTAATTTTTTGTAATTTTTAAATAATTTTTTATTATTTAAATGCCCAAAAATTGCTAAAAAATGAAGTCTTTATTTTAATTACAATTTTATTTTTCTTAGGTTCTATGGTCATAAGGAGCCCCCAAAACCAATTTGGTGATTTTTGAGTTGTATCTTATTTATTATCATTATTTTAATGCCAAAATTGTGATGTCACTTGGTTAATCCATTTGAATTATCAAATTAACTCCAATTGACTTGAAATTTTTATGGGGAGCTCCTAAAATATTAAATTACTGTAGAGAATGATTTTTTATGTTATTTAAATTTATATTTACTCCAAATTAATTTTATTTCATTTTTTAGAGTTTGTAATTATCAGGATTTTTTTTAATGAGTTAAACCAAGTTTATAATTTTCCTAGGATCCTCTGACCACAGTGAACCTACCAAAATATGTTTTACATTTTTCTAATGATTATTTTAATTTTTATAATTATATTACCAAAACAGGGACCATTAACTTGAAAATTATATATCTTTAGTTAGAGATGCCCCATGACCTTGGAAAAATTATGGGAGATACCCAACAATAGATACAACAAAAGCTCCATGGTCCCATACCATGGTGAAATAACTAGGCATATGGAGAATTCAAATAAGAAAAACACTGTTTAATTAATTAAAAATAATACATGCACAAAAATATGAAACTATCTTCACATTGTTCTCCTCTGTTCACTGAGAAAGTTGGTATTTTTATTTTATTTTTGTGAGTTTTCTACACAATAATATGAATTTTCTAAGATCTGGTCTCTTAAATAAATAAGAAAAATCCTATTTTTCTACTTATCAAACTCATCCTCGTAAGCGTCAAAAGAACATGCGTCGCCATGGGATCGGACGCAGACATCCGAGTCATCCCACCCTTAACGAACCCTGCTCCCGTCCAACGCAATCCTGGTCATCCATATGATAAACGCTTGATCCAATGGCGCTTCATCATCGTCCTCAACAGATCAAACCCGCGAGTCGTCCAACTTTTAGATCTAATATCTCACTCGATACTCAACCAATTCAAGTGTGGTTTGTTTCTTTAGACTCGTCTAGACTAGGAGAACATATCTAGACTAAATTACCTACTCGAAGGGATTCTCGATCATTCAATAAAGACGTTTTAATTTAGTTGTAATTTTGTTTTTATATTGTTTGTGATTAAATTTTGAGTTATCTTATATTTTGAATGATGTGGCAAGAAATTTTATCTTGTTTGATTTTTAGTTTTGGTTCTAGTTTCAGTTTTGTGGCTATCCTAAGAGCTTTTGTTTTGACATACAAGGTGACGTCGTTGTTTCATATGCAAGTTCACGAGCAGGAAAAGTACAATAAAGAAAGTGCGGGAAAAGAAGGTGTTGTAGACTATAAAAGCATACCTGATTTAAAACATGCTTGTAGATAATATGCAGGAATAAAAACTTTCTTCTAGGAAAAGTAAAAAAGTAGGAAGTTCAAGTTTAAGGTGTTTCAACCAAGTCCTATGTCTTATCTTAGTGGGTCCTATTCATTTAAATGTATAGATGATTTCTTAAGTATGGCATAATGAGTTTAATCATACTTCAAGATATTCAAAAGAGTGTGAGAAAAGTTCAGGGATCAAGTTCTAGACATCTCACAATCCCTTGAAAAGTCCCGAGTTTGTTCCAACTCATTATGTTGCTTAATAACTCATCTTTTTCATACTCTTATGCTCAATGAATTGATGTTCTAACTAACCCTAAGGATGGGGTAATTATCACTTGATATTTTATTTATAAATTATATAAGTAAAGGCCCACAGGACTTATTTGGTCTAATTAACATTTTAATTTTAAAGATAGGCTTGCAGTGTTTTAAATAGGTTTTAAATTAATTATAGGTAATTTTCTAAACCTCATTAAATAAAATTTTAATTAAGCCTAGTTCACTACTAAGCCTCTAAAAATTAATGGGTAAATTTGTAATTTTAGAAAAAGATTTAAATGTTTATACCATTAATCCTTATCATGAATTATAAATCATTTCAAACCATTAATTGGGGCTTAAAATCAATGATTTATGATCTTCCAAAAATCTAACCCGTCACCTTAATATATATTTTTTTATTTAAATATTCTTCCAAATTTTATTAATTTTAAGAAAATTACAAATTTATCCTTTTCGACACCAAAGTGAGGTTGGTTGCTATCATTTTCAAATTTCAATCATCAAAACATATCAATTAAGGTTATTTTTTGCCCATTTAGCCCCTTGGTTAAGCCTAAATATTACATAAGTCTTAAATTCTAAAATTACTGTTTTTGCCCCTAAGGCCTTAACACCCTATAATTCATTAAATTGAGTTCAAATGGCTTGAAAATTTTATGTTACCCCACTCATGGGTTAATTAAAAAATGAAAGGAGAAAATGTGATTTTTCTGAATTTATTTGATTTATAATTATTTTTAATGTAAAAATAGGGATTTTCAATTAAAATTTAATAACTAAACCAAAACAAAACTTCTATCCTTAAGAAAATTATTAGAAGTTTACCTAGGCTAGAGGACCACTTGAACCAATTTTGAACTAATTTTTATAATTTTTAGAGGTTTAATTTAATTACTAGAATTATTTTTTTATTTTGAACATTAATTAAATATAAAATATTAATTAAGTAAAAAATTAATATTTTTATTTTTATTAACTCTCTTTGAGTTCAGGGAACACAAAAAAAAAATTCATGTTTTTTGGTTTATATTTTAATTATTGGAATTATTTCAGTGAAAAATTAAAGCAAACTCATTTTTAAGCCTTTAAAACTAATACATGGACTTAGAAAATTAGGAAAGTTATTCCAAGTGATCAGGGAGCCAAATGTGATATTTTATTGTGTTTTTACAATATTGTAATTTTTTTGTAATTTTTAAATAATTTTTTATTATTTAAATGCCCAAAAATACCTAAAAAATGAAGTCTTTATTTGATTTTTTGAGTTGTATCTTATTTATTATAATTATTTTAATGCCAAAATTGTGATTTCACTTGATTAATCCATTTGAATTACCAAATTAACTCCAATTGACTTGAAATTTTTATGGGGAGCTCCTATAATTTTAAATTACTGTAGAGAATGATTTTTATGTTATTTAAATTTATATTTACTCCAAATTAATTTTATTTCATTTTTTAGAGTTCGTAACTATCAGGATTTTCTTAAATGAGCTAAAGCAAGTTTATATTTTTCCTAGGATCCTCTGACCACAGTGAACCTACCAAAACATGTTTTACATTTTTCTAATGAGTATTTTAATTTTTATAATTATTTTACCAAAACAGAGACCATTAACTTGAAAGTTATATATCTTTAGTTAGAGATGCCCCATGACCTTGGAAAAATCACGGGAGATACCCAACACCAGATACAATAAAAGCTCCATGGTCCCATATCATGGTGAAATGACTAGGCAGATGGAGAATTCAAATAAGAAAAACACTGTTTAGTTAATTAAAAATAATACATGCACAAAAAATATGAAACTATCTTCACATTGTTCTCCTCTGTTCACTGAGAAAGATGATATTTTTATTTTATTTTTTGTGAGTTTTCTACACAATAATAAGAATTTTCTAAGATTTGGTCTCTTAAATAAATAAGAAAAATCCTATTTTTCTACTTATCTAACTCATCCTCGTACGCGTCGAAAGAACATGCGTCGCCATGGTATCGGACGCCGACATCCGAGTCATCCCACCCTTAATGAACCCTTCTCCCGTCCAACGTAATCCTGGTCGTCCACATGATAAAACCTTTGTCCAAGAGGTGTGGCCTTGATTGGGTGCTCCAAAGCTTGCCTTAAGTCCAAAGAGCTCCTAGATGAAACCTCGAGCTGTGGTAAAATGCTTAGGTATGAAATCGACTAAGGACGATTTAGGGGTCTGATGAAAGTCTACCCTAGGTTGGTCTGGTGATGGGGCTTTTGTGGGGGATCTTTCTATCTCACTCAGGGGATGGTGTGGGTGCAGTTAATTTGGATTTGGTAAAGTCTAGAGGGATGTCCTATTTTGGACTTAATTTGGAGCTCTAAAATTGAGCTCAAATAGTGGATTTGAGGGCTTGATGATGGTTAGGTTGAACTTAAGAGGTCTTGAAGTGGCTCTGCAAGGGATTTAGTAGAGTCTCCCTAAGGAATTTCAAGCTCTCCCCTCTTGACCATGGAGGGTGGGTTTAAATAGAGGGGAGAAGGAGAGGCCATCGGGGACAATTAGTGGGTGCCATAAGTACTTAGGTGAATGGGAGGAAGAGGAAACAATCCAATTGCAATGAGCCAACTTGGTTGGTTAAATTTTGAGTTTTGTCCTAAGTGGAGCCTTTGGACATGGGTTTTCCGACAACCTAGGTAGCTGACCGGCCAGGGAGGGGTCACCATCCAGCTCAGGGAGGTAAGGGCATGGGTTTGGTGAGGTGAATTGGGGTTGGCCATGTGTAAAGGTGTTGAATTAAAATAGTATGGGGAACGGATTGGATGTGGAAAGGGTCAAATTGGGTCAAATTGGGTCAAGTCATGGTTTGGGGTTGGGTTCACTCACTAAGGATGGTTAAAATTAGATGATTCAGCTTAATCGTCATGTTGAGGTCTCTATCCAAGTGATTTGTCATAACGCCATGTTGAGGTCTCTATCCAAGTGATTTGTCATAACCATGAGGTTTGGGTGTTTCATGAAGTGGGTTGAAAAGGCTCTTAAGGATATTTGAAAGTGGCACGGCCTCTTGCCATTAATGTTTTGATAAGGTGGCAAGGCTCTCATGGCTCACCTATGGCTTGGGAGTGACTTCATGGCTTGCATGTGGCTTGACTCTCTTACATGAGGAAGGATTTTGGAATTATGGGGTATTTTTGGTGATGTTTGGCATGATGCATGAATTGGAATAATTTGGACATGAATTTAAAACTTAGGGAATGATTTTGATTAAATGGATGATGAAGAGAAGAAATTATCATGTGGGCTTTAGATTTGGGCTTGGAATTAGATGTGGTCGGCTTAGGCTTTTAAAATTGAGGTTGAACTTGGGCTAATTGAATGTGGAATTTGGTATAGGAAGATATCATGAAGAGTTTGGAAGTGATTTCAAGTGACTTGAATTGAATTTGAAGGCCAATTTGGTGGATTTTGTCATATTGGAGCTTTTTGATTTGGGTGAAAATCTATCATTAGGTATCTCCCCAGATTTTTCCAATATTAGGGGCATCTCTAACTAAGGATATCTAGTTTTCAAGTTAATGGTCCATGTTTTGGTAAAATAATTTTAAAAATTAAAACACTCATGAGAAAAATACAAAACATGTTTTGGTAGGTATTAGGTATCTCCCCTGATTTTTCCAATATTAGGGGCATCTCTAACTAAGGATATCTAGTTTTCAAGTTAATGGTCCATGTTTTGGTAAAATAATTTTAAAAATTAAAACACTCATGAGAAAAATACAAAACATGTTTTGGTAGGTTCACTGTGGTCAGAGAATCCTAGAAAAAATATTAACTTGGTTTTACTCATTAAAAATAATCATAATTGTTACAAACCCTAAAAATAAAATAAAAGCAATTTGGAGTAATTATAAATTTAAATAACATAAAAAATCATTCTTTACTATAATTTAATGTCAGAGAAGCTCCCCATAAAAATTTCAAGTCAATTGGAGTTAATATGTTCATTCAAATGGATTAAACAAGTGAAATCACATTTTTGGCATTAAAATAGTTATAATAATTAAGATACAACTCAAAAAATCACCAAATTGGTTTTGGGAGCTCCTTATGACCAAAGGAACATAAAAAAAATTGAAATTAAAATAAAGACTTCATTTTGAGCTATTTTTGGGCATTTAAATAATTAGAAATTATACAAATTACAAATTGTAAAAACTCACTAAAATGTCACATTTGGCTTCCTGATCACTTGGAAAAATTTTTCTAATTTCTAAGTCAAGATATTAAATTTAAAGGCTTAAAAATGAGTTTTCTTTAATTTTCCACTAAAATAATTCCAATAATTAAAATATATGAAATTTGTCTCTTTGTGTTCCCTGGACTCAAAGAAATTTAATAAAAATTTAAAACTTAATTTTCTACTTAAATAATATTTTATATTTAATTAATGCTCAAAACGAACAAATAATTCTAATAATTAAATTAAACTCTAAAAATTATGAAAATTGGTCCAAGTGGTCTTCTGACCTAAGTGAACCTCCATTAATTTTCTTAAGAACAGAGGTTTTGTTCTGGTTGAGTTATCAAATTTTTAATAAAAATCCCCATTTTTGTATTAAAAATAATTATAAAATATAATAAATTCAGAAAAATTACAGTTTCTCCTCTTATATGTTTCTCCTCTTATATTTTAATTAACCCATGTGTGGGGTAACATAAAATTTTCAAGTCATTTGAGTTCAATTTAATGAATTATAGGGCGTTAAGGCCTTAGGGGCAAAATGGGTAATTTTAGAATTTAAGGCTAAAGTAATGAGTAATTTTAGAGTTTAAGGCTAAAGTAATATTTATGCTTAACCAAAGGTCTAAATGGGCAACAAATAACCGCAATTGATATGTTTTGATGATTGAAATATGAAAGGGATAAATGATAGCAACCAACCTCACTTTGATCTCGTAACGGATAAATTTGTAATTTTCTTAAAATTGAAAAAAATTGGAAGAATATTTAAATTTAAAAAAAAGATATTAAGGTGAGGGGTTTGATTTTTGGAAGATCATTACTATTGATTTTTGGAAGATCATTACTAACTGATTTTAAGCCCCAATTAATTGTTTTGAAATGATTTATAATTCATGATAAAGATTAAAGGTATAAACATTTAAATCTTTTTCTAAAATTACAAATTTACTCATTAATTTTTATGGGCTTAGTAGTGAACTAGGCTTAATCAAATAACAAGAGGACTGCATATGAGGTTTAGAAAATTACCTATATCTAATTTAAAACCTGTTTAAAACACTACAAGCTCATCTTTAAAATTAAAATGTTAATCGGACCAAGTCACCCCAAAGGGCCTTTACCTATATAATTTATAAATAAAATATCAAGTGATAATTACCCCATCCTTAGTGTTAGTTATAACATCAGTTCACCGAGCATAAGAGTATGATAAAGATGAGTTATTAAGCAACATAATGACTTTGAACAAACTTGGGACTTTTTAAGGGATTGTGAGATATTTGGGACTTGGTCCCTGGACCTTTCTCATACTATTTTGAATATATTGAAGTATGATTAAACTCATTATGCCTTACTTAAGAAATTATCTATACATTTAAATGAATAGGACCCACTAAGATACGATAGGATTTGGTAGACACACTTTAAACTTGTAGTTCCTACTTTTTCTACAAGCATGTTCTAATTCCTGCAAAATTATATATTGGTCTTACAAGTACTGAACCTTCAGGTGGAGGAACGAAAAGACTTGACAAGGATAGATACACTTTTATAATTTACAACACCTTCTTTTCCTGTGCTTTCTTTACTGTACTTTTCCTGTTCGTGAACTTGCATGTTAGGCAACGATGTCACCCTGCATGTCAAAACTGAAACTTTTAGGAACCAAAACTGAAACTGGAACCAAAACTAAAATTCAAACAAGATAAAATTCATCGTTGCAACATTCAAAACTAAGACATCTCAAAATTTAATCACAAACATCATAAAACCAAAA
>NW_018220556.1:0-367 GCF_001263595.1 Phalaenopsis equestris
CCTATGGACTTTATTGTCTTAGATATGGAGGAAGACAATGAATATCCTATTATTTTGGGGAGACCTTACAAGCTATGATAGATGTGCAAAAGGGAAAGTTAACTATGAATATTAATGACCATGAAACCACTTTTGATGTTTTAAAGGCTATGAAATATCCAACTGAGAGAAATGATGATGATTGTTTTCGGATGGATGAAATTGATTATCTAAGTAAAAATTATTTCCTGAAAAGTTTTGAGAGTAAGTTAACAGATGAGATCAAAATGGGCTTTCATGATGAGTCTAAAATATTGTTTAAAGAAGACTGTATGTAAGTTCAGGAGGTGTGGAACGATGGACGTTACCAAAAATAGTAAAATTTTAA
>NW_018220557.1:0-858 GCF_001263595.1 Phalaenopsis equestris
AAGTTTTGTATCAAGACTTTGCTTTTGGAAAGGAACAGTTGAATTCAAAATTATTAAAGGATTATGTAGATATAGTAATCCTTGCCTAAAAAGAAAAGAAAGAAGAAAAGAAAGAAGAAAAAAAAAGAGAAAAAGGAAAAGAAAAAGAAAAAAAAAAGGTTTGGGAGTACCTTGGAGGTCTCTAAATTGTGCATTTTGGGCTTGTTCTTGGCTAGCATCGGGGAATGTGCCCATCTCATTGCTCATTCGAGAAGTCCCGTCGGGTGGATGTTTTAGGCTAATCCTTCTACCACTTTGGCTTTTCTTTCTAAATTGTCTTTGGAGGCGGGTTAGTCTTTTTTTGCATTTCTTGTCTTTTTTGTTCACTCTCCTTGCTTCTTGATTTGGGTTTTAAATGTTTATGTCTGAAACATAAGCACATTCGTATAGCAATGACTATATGTGAAACCATCAAGCAAGGTCGCAAGTTGGACGACCTTTTTGGGGTATTAGGCCTTGATGATAAAGGCATTCGCTGATAGAGCAGAATAATGTTCTATCCTACAACATCGGGACCCAATTCAGGGACCCGGTGAAACGTAGGAGGACGATATTATTCACCGACGCTAGACTAGCAGGACACTCTTGCCTTCTTAGGTTGGTGGTCCTAGCCCCAACAGTGCGATTGACTTGTGGATAATCATATTTTCAATAAAAAGAAAATGATAAGAACAAATACGCTACTTTCAAAATATTTTGACTACAAAAAATTGATACGACAGGTCCGGCGCTTAAGCGTATGTTAAACAGAGAAGGCCGGGCCTAAGCGCCAGAGGCCCTAGGATTAAGCACAAGTGGCAATTATTAGATGAGTAAATT
>NW_018220558.1:0-262 GCF_001263595.1 Phalaenopsis equestris
TGCCCAATGGGTCAGTTAAATCATTTTCTGAGTTGAAAAAGTTATTTGTAAAAAGATTTGCTAGGGCGTAACATCATGTGTCTATTAGAGAACTCATGATGGAGAAGCAGAAGCCTAGTGAAACCTTGGCAGACTATATTTTGAGGTATAGAAACCTTAACATAAAATGTGAACCTTAGCTACAGGAACATCAAGCGATTGAGATTCTACTCAAAAGCATTCATGGGCCAGTGGCTTTCATGCTTAAGGGACTCACCAACAA
>NW_018220559.1:0-1972 GCF_001263595.1 Phalaenopsis equestris
TAAAAGACGGACATAATACCTTCTGGTGTTTTGGAGATATATACGATAAATTTGACATACAAGCATGCATGCATGCATACACACATACATATATTGAACATCAATTTGACACTCTAAATCATAAACCTTGACACTCTAAATCATAAACCCTAAAAGATGACGGACATTAATTTCACTTTTATGAATTAATGAGAAGCACATTTAAATTGTCATCTTTCTTAAATTATGATTAAATCATGACAAAGAGTTCTTCAAACAATGATCAGGCATATTAGACATGTTTGTTCATGATTTAATAATCAATCGATCATCATTGAGTCATATTCAATAAATTATGGTCGAAGATAGTTCAGTCATAGCATGATCATTTTTCGATTATAAGCATAATATTATTCAAAGATTATTCAATCCTAATTGATTATGATTGGAATTTGATTTAATCATGAAATGATATTTATTTTATCATTGTTTGAAGATGGCTAGAAGATTCAATCATTGATTGATTATTGTTTGAAGTTGTTTCAAATATTATTTGATCATTGTTTGATTATGATATCGTTTATGAAAGTTTTATACGATGTAGTTATTAGAAATTTAATTTACTTGTTTCAGTTATTTTGCTATGTATGTAGATATAAATTCTAATAATGTGAAAGGAGAGGCATTGCATTTCTCTGGTCACACGTGGAGTTGGGTTATGAAAGAAAAATAAGGTATTTAGTTTGGAGTTGTTGATCTCATTGAAAATACAAATAAATCCTTCTTTTGATCACCTCTTTGTTGATTTTGAGCTGTAGTTGTCTATGTCCTTCATTCATCAGTTGTTTGATGAATATGAGAATGAAGGATGCATCATTGCATTCAACATTGAAGAGAAAGTCATCACATTTAATAATAATGATGTTGCCTTAATCAATAGGTTGCAATTTGACAAATTTCCATCCAAGCACAAGTATTAATTAGATGATGAGCAAATGTTGCATGTTCAGAAAAACTACATGGATGGTGATGAAATTGCTCGTGAGAATATTCATCGTATTTAATGAGAATACATATGGAAATGTTTGCTATTATCTAAAATTCAATCGATCATGGTTGGTTTTCTCTCACCAGGGAACTTAATTTATCTTGTGTAAACATTGTGATGGCTTCATAAATCTAGAATTATAATGATATCATACATCCAATTATAATTTATTAGTTGACTCTTTTGCTTAGGTTAGTTGCTTTATAATGCATCACATATTTGTTAAGGTCTTCTACCTTCTTTTCCTATACAAACTTAAATCATGGGTATAAGAAAAAGGCCTCTTCATATTCAATTATGTCAAACATCTCAGTGAGTACAATTATATTTGTCTTGAATAAGAAGGACAACACCCATGAAAATATTTAGCAAGAGGTTTGACACATTATATAACACAATGCACTACATGAAAATTTTGAGCCTATATTTTAATAGTCCTCTTCACCATCCAAGTAATTTTCCCAAGCATGCAACTTTCACTTATCATCTAATTAATACTCATGCATAGACGAAAATGCTTCAAAATGTAGCCAATTGATTAAGCCGACATCATTATTGTTAAATGTGACGATTTGCACTCCAATATTGAATGTAATGGTGCATCCTTCATTCTTACATTCATCAAACATTGATAAACTAGGGACATAAAGAACTACATCTTAAAAGCAACAAAGAAGTGATCAAATGGGGTTTTACATGCATTTTCAACAAGATCATCGGCTCCAAACTATATACCTAATTTTACTATCACAATCGAACTCCACGGGTGACTAGAGAAATGCAATGCCTCTCTTTTGTATGATTAGTTTTGATACCTAAATACATAGCAAAATAACTCAAATAAGTAAAATTCGTAGTTCATAAAAATATGATTCTCGGAGCCCAATATTAATCCAAACTAATCTCATTCCCAGTTCATCAAAACCTCAACTTGAATCAAAATCT
>NW_018220559.1:2073-3742 GCF_001263595.1 Phalaenopsis equestris
CTTTCACCCGCGAAGTGAAGGAATGCCAAAGAAGGGGGAGCGGCTGAGCTTTCGAATTGCGATGAGGGAGCGGCTTCTTCCGCAAGGGCAGCAGAGCGAATCGCGATGAGGGGACAGTGGAGTGAATCGCGATGAGGGAGCGGCTTCTTCCGTGAGGGGCATCTTCCGCGAGGGCAGCGAGGAGCGGCTTCTTCCGTGAGGGCAGTAGAGTAATACACAACCTTCATACGCGACCAAAACGCCGACCGCAAGCATGAGACCGCGGCTCGCGTCCTTCGCAAAATGAAAACTCTGTTTTTAAATACACATCTGGTACGTGTGATCCAAACAACAAGGCAACATTTTCACACTTTTAAGCTGCCCCAAACGGGCCCTAAAACTTAACAGACAACAAAAAAGATATATTTGAATCCTACAACCTACATGATCTTAAATCCCTTTTTTTTTATGTTTTGCCTAGTTAATTCTAGAAATATTTCAAAAAAAATTAATTCTAGAATTTAGCAAACCTTGTTGGAAGATGGACCTACGGATTTAGAGAAGTTGCGCACGAATATGGCTCAAAGAAAGCACGAGAATGATGAGGGTTATTTTCCACAATGGTTCTGCTAGGAGCGGACGAGAGGATGAAAGCTTCAGCGGTCTCCGTCAGTTATAATCTCGTTGTTGCCTTCTCAGCTAGCTCTAAGCACGAATGTAACACGAGTATTCAGTTACAAAGCCGACGGTTTCGGGTGAAACATTGAGAAAGGGAGGCGGAAGATCAAAGGGTTTCGGTGGCTACAAAAGGAGGCGAGGGAGAGGTGAGGTTGTCACGCTCTAACCTCATAATCAATCATTCTAAATGACCGCGAGAGGTGGTGGTCGATCAAATCAGGAAGGCGGTATGAGAGGGGGGAAGAAAAGAAGGTAAGATCTCGATGTCTCGAATAAAAAAGGCAACGAACATGGAAGGAAAAAAAATAATCGCATGATAACAGGATGAAAAGATAAGATTTTGGTTCTTATATATACTTTGACATTTGTGGACGAAAATTATTTTGCATAGAGCACAACGTCTGAACCGTCAACTTTATTAAATACTTTTATCGTGTTGAAATTTTTTCAACGCTTCGTTCGACACAAAATGATCACATCCACATAAGACGATGCAAATACCGTCCCTAATTCATTTCAACATGAAACAGATGAAAATCCGACACTAAAATTTGCGTGAAAATATTCTAACTGACCATAATTAATAACATTCTTGTAGTGCCCCTTGACAACGAATGTTCATATTTCATTCTAAATGATGATGACATGCTCTAAATTGAACATAACTCACAAAAGAAAAATTGTAAATCAAAACATCTCAAAGCACACGCCACCATAATGCAAATCATTTGTGGCGTTGGCTCACTCTAAGGGTCCGTTTGGGGCAGCTTATATGTGCGGGCGGCGTTTTGACCGCCGTACCGTTTGGTTTGTGCTTTTCACCAGCTTGTCTGAAATTGCGTTTGGGTTTTTATGCTAAACTCGGGCCGCGGGTCGCCCCTGAGGCCGACCAGCGGGCCGTGTTTCAGGATAAGCAACTTATCATGAAACGCACAAGCTGCACCAAACAGACCCTAAATAACAAATATATTTAGCCTAAAATGATAAATTTGGGTAGAGAAACTTCTAAAAT
>NW_018220560.1:0-6352 GCF_001263595.1 Phalaenopsis equestris
ATTCTTAAGTGATGGGCTTAAGCTAGGGAGATGATTATTTACTTATCTTAAGACTAAAATTGGTAATGATGTGATCTTTCAATAAGAACATATGTCACTTAAACCAAAATTTTAACCACCACCAATTTCCCCCGTTATGATTATTAAGGGATTGGTAGTGACTTAGGCTCGATGTCTAAACTCAATTGATTGGATTTAGAAGAAAATATGATTGGTGGTTATTTGGTGGTTAACATCTGTAAATACTACAAGCCTAACTTTAATTGTGGGCACCACAATCTTTCATGACTCAAACCTGCCTTAGAGGAACTTACCAACTTAACTCTTAAATGAAATATCAATTGATTAATGGAGTGTCCTAGCCTTGGGATAAATAGAACATCAAGTTTTCACATCAAGTTTTCTTAAGAAATGGAATAGCCTTAGTTTAACCTTGGATGATTAATAGAACGATATGATAAGTCCTAAATGAACTCAAAATGCTTCAAGAAATCTTCAAACTAGTTTAGGGTCATGCTCCAAACACTTTGGAATCTCTTGAATATTTTGAAGGGCAAATTGAACTTGATATATTTTGTTCTAAAATCATCCACTAAGATCTTCCGAGACTCAATAAAGTCAAAAATTGGGGTTTGGTAGCTACACCTTCATCTACTCCGGCAATTTAAATTCCTTGCTAAATTATATACACGTTGTCAAAGCTAACCTTTCAGCTTTGGTGGTTAACATCTGTAAATACTACAAGCCTAACTTTAATTGTGGGCACCACAATCTTTCATGACTCAAACCTGCCTTAGAGGAACTTACCAACTTAACTCTTAAATGAAATATCAATTGATTAATGGAGTGTCCTAGCCTTGGGATAAATAGAACATCAAGTTTTCTTAAGAAATGGAATAGCCTTAGTTTAACCTTGGATGATTAATAGAACGATATGATAAGTCCTAAATGAACTCAAAATGCTTCAAGAAATCTTCAAACTGGTTTAGGGTCATGCTCCAAACACTTTGGAATCTCTTGAATATTTTGAAGGGCAAATTGAACTTGATATATTTTGTTCTAAAATCATCCACTAAGATCTTCCGAGACTCAATAAAGTCAAAAATTGGGGTTTGGTAGCTACACCTTCATCTACTCCGGCAATTTAAATTCCTTGCTAAATTATATACACGTTGTCAAAGCTAACCTTTCAGCTGGAAGGAGTGGGATGAATCGACAGGTACGCTTTTAAGTTATTGCATCGCGATCTACTTTTGTTTATTTGCACCTCTCATTTTCTGTTTGTAAACTTGCATGTTAAATAATGATGCCACCCTGCATGACAAAACCAAAACTGTTAGGATAGCCGCAAAATTAAAACTAATATTTAAAAAATAAAGTAAAAAAATTCACTGCCAAAATAGTCAAAATATAAGACAACTCAAAATTTAATCAGAACAAAATAAAGTAAAAATTGCAACTAAATTAAGATGTTTCTATCGGATGATCAGAAATCCCTCGGATGAGGTAACCTACGGTTGTTAACGAGATTTCTCATGGTCTAAATGAAAGTACAAAACTCATTAAATTGGGTTTAATAAATTCATTTGGACTAAGTGAATCTGAAAGAAAATAATGGTGTCAGAACAAGAACTATAGGATCCTAATCGGTGTTGCTCTAATCAACTATAACATTCCCCATAACATTTAAATAACCATAACTTTAGGAGACATTTGATTTGACTTCAAAACTTCACACACTAGAAAATTTAAACTTGTCACAACGAAGAGCTTTGAGCTAGCATTGTGGACAGCACGACCATCTTCAACAACAAAACATTTCTACACCAGCTAAACCATTCCTTAGAATTAAACAACAAGCCATGAAATTTTGAGGTTGTCCGCCTAGTGCGACATAAATCTTCAACCTTATCGTTAGGCCTTTGTATAGCCTTGCTATGCAATTTAAGCCTTAACCTGTTTTAGGATTCCAAGGTTATCATCCATCACGACATAAATCCTCACATCTTTCAGGCTATTTGTGTGATCGTTTAACATGAATATAAGTCCTAATTAATAAAATTGGCAGGATGAAACACATAAATTTTTCTCATCTAAATTGAAGCCAAACAGTAGGATAGTTTGCGAAGTCACTGAGGTTCTCTTCAGGATCTGTAACATCTCCTAGTTCATTTTTTTTTGGATTCCACAAAAAATTTTCCAAATTTGAGTCATTCACTTTCACACCTCTTTTTTTTATTTTGTTGAAAAGTTCTATTCCATTGACCTCTTTGAAGACAGTATCCTCTTATTTATATAGAGAGTTTTCTTAGGTGACTTCTGTTGTCTAAGATGTAATTAACTATAAAGTCTTACCTTTATAGGAAACTTTTTTCAAACCCAGCTTAATATAAACCCTATTTAATTTCTCATATTAAATAGGGGAACTTGTCGGCTTATAAAAAAAAAATGATTTCGCAGACCAAACGGATGTCGTATATTTCTTTGTATTTGATCGAGCCTCATCCTCAAGTCTTGTGTTTATCCTTCAGGATAGATACATGATTTGAGGTACTTCTTTCATCTAAACTTTGAATGATATGGGGTCAGTTTGATTTCATATTTTTCTAAAAACTATATATACATATGTAAATTAAAATGTCTTTCCAAAGCGAGCGACGTGATTCCAATTCTGACAACCTTTCAAAGGGCAACTCCTTAACTAAATAGTATCAACAAATGCCGAGAAGATGACATGTACGCTTTTATAGTGCTATTTAAATTCTGGCATTTTATTTTCTACAAATATTATAAACTACTTGGGTGAGTAATTTACTTCACTTGAAAAATTAAAACAACTTTTAAAAAAAAAGACTAATCAGCATTTTCAAAACCTAAAACAAAATGTTTCAAAGGTAACCATAAATCCTTTAAAATTTCACTAAACATAAAATATCCTTTTAAATTTACGGGAGTCCCTTGGAGGAATTAACCCACGGTTGTTAATAATATCTCCCTGGTTTAAATGTGTTTCACAGCTCATTTAAGCTAGGTAAATTCAAAAGAAAATAGTGATACCGGAATGAGGGAACCGTGGTTTCCTAACCAGTGTCGCTCTAATCAACTTTAACATCCCATAATATTTAAATAACTATAACATTAAAAAACACTTGATTTAACATTATGACTTCACACGTTATAAAACTTAAACTTGCTACGACAAGGAGCCTGAAGCAAGCATTGTGGGCAACACGACCACCTTCAACAACAAAATATGTCTACACCAGCTAAACCATACCTTATAATTAAACATCTGAGCCATAGGACTTCGAGGTTGTCAGCTTAGTGCAACATAAATCCTCAACTTTTCTTTAAGCTTTTGTATGGCTCTGCTATACAATATAAGCCCTAACTTGTTTTAGGATTTCAAGGTTTGCGTTTGTCACAACCTAAATCCTCACATCTTCCAGGTCATTTGTGTGATCGTTTCATATGGATGTAAGCCCTAATTAATAAAATTGGCAGGATGAAATATTTAAATATTTCTCCTCTAAATTGAAGTCAAATAGTAGAATAGTTTGGGAGGTCACCGAGGTTCTCCTCAGGATCTGTGACAGCTCCTAGTTATTCTTCCTTTGGATTCCAAATATAAATGTTTCAAATTTGAGTCATTCCCATTTCACATCTCTTTTTCTGATCTCATTGAGAACTCCTATCCTTTGAACTTCTTAAATATAATATCCTCTGATTCATTATCAAGAGTTTTCTTAGGTGACTTCGTTTATCTAAGATGTAATTAACTGTACGGGCTTTCCCTTATAAAAAGCTTTTTCGAACTCAGCTTAATATAAATCTTATTTAATTTCTCAAATTAAATAGGAAAACTTGTCGGCTTATAATAAAATGATTTCGTAGACCAAATAGATATCATATCTTTCTTAGTTTAGTTGATTGAGCCTCACCGTCAAGCCATGTGTCTATCTTTCAAGATTGATACATAGCTTGAGGTATGGGCGCTCTTCCATTTAAACTATGAAAGATATACGATCAGTTTGACTTCATTTTTTTAAAAATTAAATATATATGTAAATTACAATGTCCATACGAGGTGGGCGACGGGATTCCAATTCCGGTGACCGGCAGCCTCCACAGACCCCCTCTAAAATTGAATCGACATTGAGCGATACATATACTTACATTATTTTTAAAGGGGATTTGACAGTTTAAAGATTTCTAAAAGATAAAAATATTTTCACTGAAGTTATTTTTGTTCAGATTAATTTGCATATTTGTTATTGTATTTGCAGTGTATTTTATGATATTGAAAATATTTACAAAATTAACACACTAAATCTACCAGTATCAATGCTTGACAACTTTTCATATATAAGACATCTTTTCATTGATGGATCTACCCAACAAGTTGGCTAGTTGATCAGTCAGGGCGGCCGACCAAATGATACAGGTGACTGATTTCTTCTATGATAAGTATTTTTTAAACATACATAATTGCCCTTAAGTATCTTACTTCTTTAAAATAAAGTTGTGATAAGAGTAAAAGGTTTTAAATATCAAAAATTCAAATATAATATTTTTACTTTTCTTATTTTGACCTATCTTAGCACTATATTTACTCCAGTCCTAAAGTGCTCCCTTGAGGCTTTTTTGGGTTGATTTTTTATCTACATTACCAGTCGACTAACAGACCTTCAGCAAATTGATATGTACATTGGTCTTCATCTTTAGTTTGGCATTTTCTCTATGTAGAGCTATTTGCTTGTGATAGTAGCTCATTGATCAATAATGATGTTGGTTAATTTTCTCTCCAAAGAGGGGAGTTGTTATTCGTTCACCTTGGAGGAGAATTGTTGATTATGTTACCCCAAAGCAGAGTTGTTGATTCACTCATATTTGAGGAGAATTGTTGATTCACTCACTCCGAAGGAGAGTTCATTATTTCCTCACTCTAAATGTGTGTCTTAGATTTTCTCGAATCCGATCGTGCGACAAAAACGTGAGAAATTGCCCAGAATGTGACTTCAGGCGCAAAACGATGGGTCAGCCGGGAGAGTTGAGACGCAGGATTACGGGCCAAAGCGAAAAAGCCAGTTGGTTGGAGAACCATCAACACAGGGAGTTAGCCGGGAGACCTATGCTGCTGGACTGCGGGTCTCCTAAGTGATGCGTTTTCTGGCGCGGGAAGGTGGGTCAACTGGGTGAGGTTTCAAGTGCAGAACATTGGGTCGGCCACGAGAGTGGGTCGGCCAGGAGAGCGGGTCGGCCGAGAGAGTGTCGGCGTAGGTAGGATAACATGTCGTTTGAGGGACGTTCGACACATTAGATTTTTTTAGGACGGAGGGTGAGCAAGCCAACTGGATGATGGGAGGGTGACCGTACAAATGGGGTGGTCAGTTGGTTGGTGCATGCAACTTCGACAGTGGCGCGCTCGGCTCGTCGATCCCGTTAAGATCTTTCTTGGTCATTCTTAATCATATGCTTGTTGATCGCACTAAATGCTGGATCCAAGATTATCATTTTGACCATTCCCAAAACATAGAACATGAAACCAAGGGAGAGGAAAAAGAGAGAGAGAGAGAGAGACAAAGAGACGGAGAGGAAGGGGTGACACAATGATTACCCCCAACATGACAAAGTGGGGGTATTCACGAGGCTCTCGGGCCCCTTTAATACAATAAGAATTTTTTTTAAAAAGGAATGGGAGAGTGATGCCTAAATGACTAGAGTGCCAAAATGACTTCCACCATTTACATGAAAATATCATCCTATTAGAGACCATAGATGGATCTGAAAAATTACATCATCATATTTGAGAGTTACAAGTCATATTTTTAGAAGTTACAAGTCATTATGCTCTTCAGAGTTACAAGCCATTAAGTTCTTAGAAATTACAAGTTATTACACTTCTTGGAGTTATAAGTCATTATGCTACTGGAGTTAATGGTCCTCATTAGCGCTTTTCATATGTTTGACTTTTTTCATATACCCGACATCTTTTCACTGCTGGATTTACCCGGCAAGTTTGCTAGTCAGTTGGCTGGGGTGGCCCATCCGGTGATACAAGTAGGGTGTAAACAAACCAAACACGAACTAATAGAGCTTGTGTTCATGTTCGATTCGATTGAAATTTAGTTTTTTTGAAATAAGCTCGGGTTCGAAATTGTTCGTGAAGTCACTGTTCGTGTTCGTTTCTTAACGAACGAGCCGAACACGAGCTATTCGCGAACAACGAGTCAGTTTGACATCCCTAATATTAATATATATAAATAATATATTATACTAATTATATAACCTATATTATATAAATATATAATATCTATATTAGTATATTACTAATATAATATATTATTATATT
>NW_018220560.1:6635-19127 GCF_001263595.1 Phalaenopsis equestris
AATATTTTTCAGACATATAAACAAAGCGATTTTAAATTTTCATAAAAAGTATCAATCAATTTGACAATATTTAACTGAATATCAAATAGGATGTCAAATAATTTTTAAAAATTAAGGGCCTGTTTGGGACAGTTTATAAGTGTAGTGGTGTTTTTAAAAACGCCGCCTATCCTTTTGTTTCGCGCATTTGGATAGATTATCTCAAAACTCCGTTTTATTTTTTACATTACATGCGATCACGGGTATAACTCCGCAAATCGACGTTGGTTATCCGCGTTCGCCCCTAATTTTTACCTCCTTGCCTTCACTCGCTCACGAGAAACCTACCCTGCTCCTCTGCCGAAAGCCAGGCGAAGAAACCGTCGCTACTCGACCGTTGTTGCCTGGGCAACTTCTCCCTCGCCTATTCGTCGTCTCCCTTAAAGTTATTCATCGCTTCTCCTGTCACCCTTGCCGTCGCCATCGCCGTTGCCGTCACCATCGCCATAGTCGCGACTTTCTCCATCGTCGCTTCCGTGACCATCACCTGGCTCTCGAGACCACCACCTGCTCGGAATTCGCGGCTAAACTCGCTTCTGTGACCCTCCCGCTCGCCGTTCGAAAAAATTTTATTTTCTCCTAGTTCTTCAAATTTCTTATCAAAGGGCAATCACTTGATAAACATCGCATTTCTTAACTGCCTCTGCTTCCTTGTCATCACTGGCTCAGGCTCATTGCTCACTAACCTAAACTGAATGTCCAAAATTTTATTGGTTAATATTGTTGTATAGGCCGTGAGTAGGCAATCTTATTACTGCGTTATGATTTTGGTTGATGTAGTTATTAATTATTTGGTAGATTGAACTGTTTTTAATTGTGTATGAACTATTCTGAAATTTTGCTAATGTAAAGTGTTGAGAAGCTCTGCTTCTTGTATTTTCAATGGTTGCTTGTATTTCCTAAAATCTACTTGAAGGAGGATGTGTGTATGAACTATTCTGAAATTTTGCTAATGCAAAGTGTTGAGAAGCTCTGCTTCTTGTATTTTCAATGGTTGCTTGTATTTCCTAAAATCTACTTGAATGAGGATGTATCTACTAGCGAATAATTTTTTTTTTGTGAGTGTGCTTTTTTGAGATGTGCATAAGGACTTGTTGTTCCAATATTTCTTATATATTTACACTTGATAAACATCGCATTTCTTAGGTGAGGGTACTTTTTATTTTGCCTTTGACCTTTGTCATTTTAATAAAATTTTTCTTTTTTTATCAATATCGATACTCATTGCTAAGTGAGAGTTGTTTCTTAATTTTTTTACTGTTCTGTATGAGTTTTCTGTATCTCTAGTATCAAATATATTTTCAAGACGATTCTATTGCAAACAACATTACTTAATAGTGGCAGAATGGTCATTTATCCAAAACAGCTGTAAATCTGCTGTTTTTCAAACGCACAAACTAAACAGACAAACAACATATCAGAATCAGCTATAGATACGCACCTTATCATGATAAGCTGCAGCTGTCCTAAATAGACCCCAAGTTTTAAAAATTTATTTAATTACGTTTTATAAGATTTACTAAATCCGTAGCCATACAGCCCCTAAAAGCTTTCGAATTTTAGCTTTTTTATTACAAGACTTGAATAAAAGTCCTCTCGGAGATATCACCCTCACAAATCTCGAAAATCAAATCGCTAAAATTGCAATCTTGGTCTTTGAATTCTAACCAACATTTTTCATCTTTCGGAACAAAAACCCCGAGGCGTTACAGATTAATATTCCGCAAAGGGCCGTAATATGCGGTGAGCCGCATGAAAATATCATACGTCGTATTGAGCCCCACCGAACCTTATCTCCAATGCTTACTATTGAACGATCAATAAATTTACGCCAGTGCCACACCCCTCCCAAAACATGTCGGTGTCTTTCGCTAGAGAAACTAGTGGGCGTTAGAAATTACTACCCTATTGAGAAGCATTTGATTCACGTAAGATTCGGAAAACTGGTTGATCGTCAAGTCGAACACGTGTACGATAGGAAACACCCATCTCCCAAAACATGTCGGTGTCTTTCGCTAGAGACTACCCGATTGAGAAGCATTTGATTCACGTAAGATTCGGAAAACTGGTTGATCGTCAAGTCGAACACGTGTACGATAGGAAATCCAAGGGTTCTAATCACTTCGCACTCATTCTATTTACAATCCTGTTGGAGGCCATTAGACTTAAAATAATTTCACTGCTGTAATTCAAAAGATTAAGGTAATTTTAATACCAGCTTAAAAATCCACGTGGCTGCATTTTATTAGTGAGTTAATTTAATTATTAGTGTAAGAAAGCGTTACCTTATATCTGTTTTTGGTCATTTCGGTGGAAATGGCGCACGGTCGTTAGGGCTTATCGTCTCTTCATCCTTGTCCTCCGTTTAATCTATCGAACCCGTTAGCATTTTTACCTATTGCTTCTTCATCTGTTCTTCTGTATATTTATAAAAAAAGTTTATCTTGTTTTCCTTCTTTTGTTAGGTTTTCTTGGGTAATTTTTTTCATGGTGTCGTAAATTTTTAAAGAGATTGAAAAATCCTGAAAAAGTTCATGAGAAGCTTGCTGGGGATGCAATGATTCACCCCTCTCTTGCATCTTTTATTCCTCGTTTTACTTAAACTCAAAAGTCCATGAAAAATATTTCCAAAGGGGCCTTGATTTCCCATCGCCATCAATCTCCAGCTGCGAGCCCGTCGCTTTCGAAGTGATTAGTATTAACCAATTCCATAATCACTTTTAAATTGGTAGTAACTGAGAAAGTCCTCGTCTTATTTTCCGTTCTTTTGCTTCTCTACCTTTAAAGAGGGCGTCTCAAGCTATTTGGTACGCTTGGTTTTGCATTGGGGGCACAGGAGGACCTCAAGATGAAATCCGGGAGTTTCTCCGAGCTGCGACCGACATAAAGATGAGAGCTTGACGGCGATGAGTCGGATACGTAAAGACGAACTACGGCATTGTCTTCGATTTCTTTCCCTGGAAAATGGAAAGCGAGATCTCACTTTTTAGGGATTTAAATTCCTGTAGCTAGATTTATAGCAAAGCTTGGATCTTTCGCTTCTTTTTGTTCAACGTTCGCCAATTTGCTGGATTTTTTGCAGTTTTTTTTTTTTTTTTTCCCTTTGGGCGGGGAGTGGTCTCCTTGTCCCTTGTTCGATTGGTGGGGAATGGAGAGCCAACGAGGCACCCCTGTAGTGGTGAAAATGGAGAACCCCAACTGGTCGATCTCGGAGATCTCATCGCTTGAGGACGACGAAGACATCTCCGGTGGCGACGAGTTCGCCGGCGCACGGAAAGGCGGAAAGGGAAAGAATGCGAAACAAATCACTTGGGTTCTTCTCCTCAAAGCCCACCGCGCTGCCGGCTGCCTCACTTCACTTGCCTCTGCTGTCGTGGGTCTCGCCTCCGCAATTCGCCGCCGCGTGGCCTCTGGCCGAACGGACTCCGACTCCGACGAGAGCCCAGCTCTTCGTCGCCGCTTCTACTTCAGCATTAAAATATTTCTTCTGCTTTCCATCTTTCTCCTCGCGTTTGAGATTGCGGCGTATGTGAAAGGCTGGCACATTTCCGCCACTGAGCTCCATAGCTTCAAGTTTCCATCTTTAAGGGTTCGGAGCATTTTCGGCTCCATGTATACAGGCTGGGTCATCTTTCGCTCAGAGTACATAGCTCCACTACTTCAGTTTCTTGCCAACGCCTGTGTCATCCTCTTCCTGATTCAAAGTGCGGACCGCGTCATTCTTTGTTTCGGATGCTTTTGGATCCGCTTCAAGAGGATCAAACCTGTTATCAAACCGACTAAAGAAGATGTCGAAGATGGTAAATACTTCCCCATGGTTCTCATCCAGATACCCATGTGCAATGAGAGAGAGGTAGGTTTGCAAAGGATGAGATTTTGCAAAATGTACATTGAATGTTTGTTTTCTTAGAATTCTTCAGCTCTGATTTCTTCATTTTCAGGTTTACCAGCAATCTATCGCTGCAATTTGTAACCTCGATTGGCCAAAATCGAAAATGGTCATCCAGGTTTTGGATGATTCTGATGATCTGACTACACAGGCCATGATTAGGGAGGAGGTGGACAAGTGGGAACAAACTGGCGTTGGAATCATCTACCGCCACCGAGTCATCAGAGATGGCTACAAGGCTGGAAATTTAAAGTCAGCCATGACCTGTAGCTATGTTAGGGATTATGAATTCGTAGCCATCTTCGATGCCGACTTCCAACCCTCTCCGGATTTCTTGAAGCGAACAGTTCCGCATTTCAAGGTGGCACTGGTTTTGACTAACTTTTCTCTCTTTTTACTTTTTATTTATTTTTTAGTTTCAGATTTCCTTCGTTCACAATTGTAGTGATGCTGACTTTCAGGATAACGATGAGCTAGCATTAGTTCAAGCCAGGTGGTCTTTTATTAACAAAGATGAGAACTTGTTGACCAGGCTTCAAAACATCAATCTTTGCTTCCATTTTGAGGTCGAGCAGCAGGTGAATGGGATTTTTCTGAACTTTTTTGGGTTCAATGGAACCGCTGGAGTTTGGAGAATCAAAGCATTGGAGGATGCTGGGGGATGGCTGGAGAGGACAACAGTTGAGGATATGGACATTGCTGTTAGGGCTCATCTCAAGGGTTGGAAGTTCGTCTTCTTGAATGATGTTGAGGTTTTGAACGAACTCCTCTGTTTGGCCGCATAATTTGTCAGTATATTTGAAATGCTTGCTTGCCTGAGCTAGAAAATTGGTTTATCTTATTTCATTTTGTAGTGTCAATGTGAATTGCCAGAATCCTATGAAGCTTACAGGAAGCAGCAGCACCGGTGGCATTCCGGGCCAATGCATTTGTTCAGGCTTTGTTTGCCGGATATTATCAGATCGAAGGTAGTTCATTTTTAAATCTTTCAATTTACAATTTCGTTTATTTATTTCTGCATTTTATA
Source organism: Phalaenopsis equestris (assembly GCF_001263595.1). NCBI lineage: Eukaryota > Viridiplantae > Streptophyta > Magnoliopsida > Asparagales > Orchidaceae > Phalaenopsis > Phalaenopsis equestris. The sequence continues at coordinate 11,591 of NW_018220560.1, forward strand.
CTTATGTGTTCAATGACTATTTCTTATTAAGAGTGGGTTGCAATTATCCATATGCTTAATTTATGACAACTGTGAAGTTTCTGGTCCCAATTCTGAAGAGTATATTTATATTTTTAAGAACATGTTCCATTCTAACTCTGTCCATGGTCATGTTAAGCCGGCTACCATTTGGCTATTTTGTAGGATACCACTAATCTCCAATTTTGGTGCCAAACAATCTTTCTGTCATCCTTAAGCTAATTTGGGCCGTGTCAGTTTCTAATTGACATTTTTTTGATCTTTTACAATTCCTGATTGGTTCTTTTGGATGAGTTTTCTTGACTAAGAAGTTCTTTCTTTGGTTAATTAATTAATTTATTATTTATTTATTTTTATTAATTTGTTTTTATCGCATCCCTTCTAAAGACTTAGAAAAATTATCATTTAGAGGGGAAACCTCGCTGTACCTACCGGCCTAATTTGCATTGACGCCTTTGAGTTGAGGCAAGGTTTGGGAGATTGTCAAGTTGATATCCCGTCATCCCTGCGGATCAAAAACCTCTTCAAATATACCCCAAATGTTCTTTTATCACGTATTTGCGACTCCATAGACATTTATTATTATAAAACTATGTTTTGAACATGTTTCTGCATAGAGTGGCACGTTATTGTGGGAAACAAATTATCTACTGTCTCATTTGTTCGATCTACACGATAAACTACTAAAAATCAAATTAGTTTGTTTGTTCTCTATGAGTTTAGTGTATTAACGGGTAATTGTTGAATTTCTCGTGTTCTGCGACTCCATAGTCATTTATTATTATACAATATGCTATTAACATGTTTCTGCATTGATTGGCATTTTATTGAGGAAAGCAAATTACCGTCTTCTTTGTTCGATCTACATGATAAACTACTAAAAACCAAATTAGTTCTGTTTTGTCTCTTAGTATTAACAGGTAATTGTTGAATTACTCTATAAAAGCAAAATGAATCGTCTAATAAATGTAGACATGTGTAAGTGTCTTTTCGTTTGAACACTGAAAGCCACAGGCACGTTTGTTGTCCATGTCACTTTCTACGCCTTCATTTTCCTTCTAATTATGGCACCCATTATCTCTTGTTTTTTATTCAATGATATTTGCTTTTAAATTGGAACCATATTAATTTGTGTTTCTTCCCGCTGAACAATTTATATATATATATATATATTGAAATATCCATTCCATTTTAATTTGAATACATGATGAAATAAAGCTTAAGATTGGCAAATGATGTATCTCCATTTCATTTCACCTCTTTTCTCATTTAAAATACTTATTTTTTACACTAAAAATGCCAAGTCCTTCAAATCATATATAAAGATGGTGCTGATCAAGAAATGCCATTGCTGGTGAGTGGTTTTTTTTTTTTTGAATTTATTTTTAATTTATCCATCAATCCTGTCTGCAATCAGAATCAAATCTGAAACATTGTGAGATAGGACTAAATTTAAAAGTTAAATCTCTGTTTTTCAAACTTTACTATCAGCGTTATTTTTCCATCTATCTAGTTATTTTAAAGTTGTGCTAACTGTATAAAGTATTCATTTAATGCAGATTGCATTCTGGAAGAAGGCCAATCTCATCTTCCTCTTCTTTCTGCTCCGCAAACTCATCTTACCATTCTATTCATTTACCCTCTTCTGCATCATACTCCCCATGACAATGTTCGTACCCGAAGCTGAACTCCCAACCTGGGTTGTCTGCTACATCCCAGCTACAATGTCTTTTCTCAACATTCTTCCTGCTCCGAGATCTTTTCCGTTCATCGTCCCCTACCTCTTGTTTGAGAACACTATGTCCGTCACCAAGTTCAACGCCATGATATCGGGCCTGTTTCAACTCGGTAGTGCATATGAATGGGTGGTTACCAAGAAATCTGGCCGTTCTTCAGAAGGTGACCTCGTGTCCCTGTCTGGGAAAGAAACTAAGCACCATCGTGGAAGTTCTGCTCCTGCCCTCGATTCTGTCGCCATTGAATTGACAATGGAGAAGAAACTTCCAAAAAAAAAGCACAACAGAATCTATCGAAAAGAGCTCTCCCTCGCCTTTCTTCTTCTAACTGCTGCAGCTCGCAGCTTGCTTTCCGCCCAAGGCGTCCATTTCTACTTTTTGCTCTTCCAAGGTATCTCTTTTTTGTTGGTTGGTCTTGACCTAATAGGCGAGCAGATCGAGTAATTCGAACAGGAGAGTTTACATGCAAAGCCTTTCAGAAAAGCAAAAGGGTGGATGGTGTTAGCCATTCACTTAAGTGGGAAGGTAAGAGAGGGTGAATTCAGAAGCAAACCGTTGGTGCTGTAGATATTCTTATTCTCGGGCCTGTTAGATGCTTCAGATTCTTTCAATCTTCCATTTTTTTTTCATAAAATTTTGATAGCCTTTGAAGACAACTATGAATGTACTAGAATAATTCAATTATGTGTTATTGTTAAATATGTGGATATCAACATCTTCACCATTAGCTGAGGCTGGCTTTATGAATCCTCATATTTTCTCAATTTCTGCCAAGTTTTTGGTTAAGATTTTAATTCTTCGTTAGTACAAGATTTGGTAGTTCTCACATAGCAAAAAATGTATTCATGGAATTCGAGGCCGGGTTTATTTTCTCGTATTCGCTAACGTATCTAGGTTTCTCTTGGTATTTTTTACAAACAATTAGTAAAGGTAAGAAGAAGTTCACGCTCCCGCTGCCATTGCAATGCAGTTCTGCCTTTTAAATTTGCTGAAAGGTACACTTTGGAATCATGCCATTTTAAAATATAGCGGCTCGAAGTACATGTTAAAAGCTTTTGCTTGGTGGAATCATATCTTAATTAATTATGTTTACAGGTCCTGAGCCATAAACTAATAGCCTAAACTAGTTAAAAGCATTATTTATTTGAATTCATTTCTGCTACTTTGTTCTCTGATGCCGTTCTTTTAATCACTTGAAAGAACAACTTTAACTTCTTCTTTACTTGTGAATAGAAGTTTTGTCATAAATTTAGCATCTATATTTTGTCCTTCAATTGTTAATGGCAGCACATGTGCGTTGTCGTATTAGAGCTGGCAAGAAACGGATTACGAGACATGAGAGAAGAGTTGTTCGAGTTAAAAAAGGAAATGGCTTCATCCATATTCTGTATGTGCGTTTTAGTTTCTTTAAAAAAAGATGAGGGACATTTGTTCGGTTATTTCCATTATGTTGCCGGATGTCAATCTTGGTCACCTTTATCTGACAAGTATCACTGCCAGTAAAGTTTGTGATCTGAATTATTTTAACATACTTTATGGTCGGGTTTATAAATGTTATTTGCACGCTTGAACCAACAAGCTTATATGGGTCATTTTGAAATTTTACCTATATATATATATATATCGCTTTCTTTATATATATATATATATATATATAGTGTCGTTAGTCGTGATATGTTGGTGGAGCTGCTTCTTTGAAGTCTGTAAGTCGTCTCAAGTCACGTGTTCAAATCTCTTTCTGGCCAATTTGCCGGGAGTAAATACATAAGAATAGTTACATATGAGGGTTAATAGGGGCTCGTATAATATCCTCCTGTTATTCTTATATCTATCTATCTATCTATGTAGATACACAATTCTTATGTATTTATATATCTTACACTCAAAGTTTGGTAACTGTCATAAATCTATAAGTGAAATTGTGTTTATCACTTTTAAAAAGAAAGTAATTGTGGTATTTTTACATGGTGTTAAAGATTTGAGTAGTGAATGTAAATATGGATGTTTAGGTGATAGATATGTGAATATATAAGAATTATGTAATGTATGTAATTGCCCCTTAAAATTTTATTTAAAATAAGTTGTCTTTAATATCAAGTAATGTAGTGCGCAGTTCTCGCTCCCGTTAGTATTTTGAATGAAAGTTTTTTTTTTTAAATTATTTGTATGCATACCATACAGTTTCTATGTATTTACATAACTATTAGTTTAATGTTAACTTTTTAATTTAGAATACTAATTTTGTAACTGTTGTGAAAAACGATTGCGATAAAACGAAAAATATAAAACGAGAGGATCACACCGACATAGATTTACGTGGATTAGTAAATTGCCTACGTCCAAGGAGTTACAGAGGAATTTATTGCCTGAAAGATTACACAATTTCTCGTTTTGTTTTACAAGAACTCGATTCCACTTCTCAACCTCTCCTTCTGACTTGCCACGACCAGCAACCCTTCTGAACGTTTGCAATCACCTCAAGTGACCATCGATGCCTCGGTCGCCAGGACTCCTTCAACCGCGACAGAAGGTTTAGCCGCTGTCGAAAACATCTTCCTCGGTTACAGTCGCTCAAAACTTTCTTCCCTTTGGTTGTTGTCGCCCTGATCTTGCTTGCTTATTCGAACAAAAGAGGCAAAGCCCATTTTATTCGCGAACAAATGAGGGCAAAATCCAATTATCGAGCGAGATCCCAGAAGGGAAGGACACAGGTGATTCCATAAGAGCAAGAAGAATAAAAGGAAGAAAAAATCTTAAATAAAGGTTCAACTAACTATCATAAAGAAGAAACCGCTTAAGGAGAAGTGGATCGGGCTCCACAGTACTTAACAAATCTCCCACATTGAGATTGGTACACTAGCTGCATTTTCTTCTTCCTCTAACATGTAATTCTCCACCTCTGCAACTCAGTCCCCTGTCTTCATGCTAGTAGACTAACTGAAGTTGCGTACAACTTTAGTTTCTCAATGTTTTTAAATGGATAGAAGCAGTTGCTTCACCATGTTGTGATGCTCAAAGCATTGCAAAATTCTTAACGAAAATATTTTTAATAGATTTGGAATGCCAAGAGTGATCATATAGATGGGGGAAGTCATTTTAAGAACAATAGAATAGAAATTTAATTTAAAAATATGGAATTAAACATAGAATTACCACAGCTTATCATTATTAGACCAGTGGTTTAGCCGAAGTTTCTAATCGTGAAACTAAAAGAATAATGAAAAAAACTATTAATCCTCATAGAAAGAATTGGTATGCTAGACTTGATAATGCGTTATAGGTAGGGCTGTCAAAAAAACTCGTTGTTCGGGAACAGTTCGTGTTCGATTCGTCAATGAGTTCGTGTTCGATTTGTTCGATAAGTAAACGAGACGAACGTGAATAAATTTTTTTCGTTTGGTTAGTTAAATTAACCAAACACGAACAGTAATGCGTTCGTTCGTGTTCGAATCTTTATTGTTCGAAATATAAAAAAAAATTAAAATAATTATATATAAAAAATTTATGATATTTTAAAAAATTAAATTTTATAAATTATAATATATAATAAATTAATAATAATAATATATTCATATATTATATTAGTAATATACAAATATAAATATTATATATTTATATAATATGAGTTATATAATTAATATAATATATTATTTATATATATTAATATTAGGGATGTCAAACTGGTTCGTCGTTCGCGAACAGCTCGTGTTCGGCTCGTTCGTTAAAAAACGAACACGAACAGTGACTTCACGAATAATTTCAAACACGAGCTTATTTCAAACAAACTAAATTTCAAACGAACCGAACACGAACACAAGCTCTGTTCGTTCGTGTTCGGTTCGTTTACACCCCTAGTTATAGGTGTATAAGATGCACATAAAACTCCTATAGGAATGTGACCATATAGGCTCATATTTGGAAAGATGTGACATTTGCCAGTAGGACTTAAGCACAATGTTTATTGGGCGATTAAAAATTTTAATTATAATTTAAAGGATGCTGGTGAGAAATAATTATTGCAATTAAATTAGCTCGAGGAAATAAGAAATGAATCATATGAGAGTGCGAAAATTTATAAGAAAAAGATGAAAATCTGGCATGATCAAAAGTTTTTAAGAAAAGAAATTTTACTATATAATACAACATTGAAACTATTTCTTGAAAAACTTAAGTCCAGGTGGTCGGGGACATTTTTTATAATAAAAGTCTATACATATGGTCTTGTGGATATTAAAGACCCAAAATAGAATAAACATTGAAGGTAAATGGTCACATACTAAAAGATTACTTTGGTGGTAAGAGACATGTATTTAATGAAGTCCATTTGTTGGGTTAAGCAAAATAAACATTGGGTACGTTGGGACAACACCGTTAAACCAAGTGCTCCGTGGAAGACAACTCATGGTTATCAGTTTGGATTGATATTAGTTTATTGTTGTAAAGTTTTATAGTTGTGTGGTTAATTTGAAAATACTAAGTGTTAATGAGACCTACATTATGCAAAGAATCACAAAAAAATTATTTTAATGATCTAGATAGGTTGTGGCATTTTAATTGGACGTTAGGCGAAGGGGTCCAGATTCTAGCATTGACACCTAAGCTCCATTTTTGCAGAAATGCCCAACACCTAAGCACCCAAACTGGCGCCTGACCAAAGAAAAATATGTTAAAATTTTCATACTTATTTTATACTATTTTTAATGATATTGTACTTTAAAGAAAGATATTTTTGATGTTTTGTTGTAGAAATGATGAATAAGGATCATTGGAGCAAAAAGATACAAAAAGGAGCAAATTTGAAGCGAAAATGACCAAAATGTGAAAAGCCGACGACGCCCTCGACCCCGCCGACGGCGAGTTTTTCCCGAGACTATAGGACAAATTCTTCAGAAGGCCGCCGACGGGGCCCTCGACGCTTATGCCTACTCTAGCTTTGAATAAGGCCAAATTTTGAAGGGAAGCTTAGGCAACTCCTGGGAAAGCTCATCCACATTTTTAAAAGAACATTTTGGTCGAAAATTAGAGAGGTCCTGGATGTTAGAAAGACCCTAGAGGTTAGAGAGGTTCCATTAGTGTGTAACAATTGTAAGATTTATTCGAGAAATTGTAAGAGTGGAGGGAAAGTAAGAGATTTCTTCCTCCTTGCTACTTTGAAGAGGAATTCTGTGTGCTGTAAAGAAAGGAAGAGATTCAGAGTAACTTCGAGGAGTGTTCTTGGGGAGAATTTAGAGATAAGTTATTTACTTGTCGTAGTTTGTATGACTTTGATTTTATATATAAATTCCGAGTTTTATTGTGTTTTCCCCATACGTTCTGAGTAGTTTTCTCTGTCTTTCTCCTTGTCTCAAGATTTGTAAAATGGTGATTTGAATTGGCAAAGCCATGAAAATATTTAAGAAATTGTGATGATATTTTCACTTCGATTTTAATTTACTTTCAATATGGCCAATTGATTTGTTAAAATATGTTGAGTTTACAACTAAAGTGAAGATTACATCCAAGGTTCAGAGAGGTCAAAGCCGTTGGAAGTTGGGTTCAAATAAATAGGGAAATATTATTATCGGGCGTAGAATTGGAGATTTTAAAGTGACAGACTAGAATCTCCAATTCGGTCCTATCGTTTGGGTGCTGAAGTGTAGATGTTAGCCCTCAGGTGAGGGGAACGTGGGAGCTCCGAAGTGAGAGCCGGTTCCCTCCCAGCTTAGCCGCAGCTACTGAAGAATTTCCATTCTGACCCTTCTACAACCTCTTCGTTCATGTGCAATCAATGGGTGATCTTCGAG
>NW_018220560.1:19880-22201 GCF_001263595.1 Phalaenopsis equestris
ATTAGATTAAAAATGGCTCCACGTCAAAAGAGAAGAGTTGAGTTTGACGAGTCTCGCTTCGTCAATGCGATAGCTCAAACAAAATTACTTCCATATTTAAAGGAAAGAAGTGCATACAAGATCAAGTTTTTGAAAGTCCAGGAGGAGAAATTGAACGGGTTATTGCAAAGTGGAGGTGTGAAAACTTTTGTTACACCACCAATAAAGCTGATACAAATGTTGTGAAGGAGTTCTACGCCAATGTTATTTGCCAATGTAATCTATTCTGAGGATGGAATCCTTCAATTGCGTGGATTCCCTGTTGAGTTTACTGCCGCCCGTATCAACACTTTTTACGAAGTCCCAGACTCTTATATTTGTCACTATGAATTCTTTAGTACGATGGAAGGCCCCCTCAATAATGTGATAGACTTTCTCACTGACGAGAAAGGAACATGGAAGATAAAGCAGCGAGAACGGGTAAACTTTTGTGCTTCCATACTGAATGCCACCACTAAGGCGTGGCAGTATTTCATTTACTCTACTTTGTTACCGACCTATCACCATAGTGAATTAACTAGAGATAGAGCTATTCTGAGGAATTTCTATATTCAAAAAAGTAGAACTATAAATGTAAGGAGAATAATTCTTAAGAATATATTGACTACGACAAGGAGTGAGACTAGTGGAGGGCCAGGACATCCTGGACTTATTTATACACTTTGCCAACTTTATGGAGTGGAAGCTGGAAATGAAGAATGGGTTCACCATATGAAACCCATTAGTAAATCTAATTTGAAGACTTATGTATCCCTTGAGAAATGGAGAACTTGAAGTAGGAGTCAGGAACCTTCTACCAGTAGAGATGTTCCCTCTACAAGTTATGACCCTCCTCCTCCTTCTAGCTCCCCTACCTTAACAGATTTGATGAATGAGTTGACCATGCAGAGGAAGAGAATAGATTTAATAAATGAAAGGGTTGGAGGTTTAGAATGCCGACATGATTATGATAGTGAGTACCTGCAGAGGCATTCAAATTTTGAGATTACTTATTATGAAGCTCAGGCCCGACACTATAGAGGTGAGCCTGATGTTACGTTTCCTGAGTGCCCTCGATATACTCAGTATCAACCCAATCCACCTGCTGGTCAAGGAGATGAAGATATAGCTTGGGATTTTGATATTGAATGAAATTGATGTACTTATGTTTGTATTTTTATTTTATGTAATCTTTTTGTAATAGAAATGAATGTTTATGTATTTGGACTTTCATTTTTAGTATTACATTGTACTTGGATAATTTTTAATTTTTGTTATAAAGTTAGTGTGGTTGTTAAATTTGCATGTTTAGTTGTAGATGTTGCTCAGTACTTTGTGGATTGTAGTGTGATTTTTATTCTGCATTTTAATTTTAATTATTTTTAAATCAAACACACATATATATAAAGTCGCATAAAAAATTTCAGAATGATAAAGATGCTTATAATACTGAGGTATGATTTATATTTATAATTTTTTCTTTGCACCTGTATTATTTCATATTTAGAAATTTAAGTTTGGGGGAGGGAAAAAAAAGATTAACTATTAGATGTCCTCTATTTCAATATTTTCAAAAAATATTTATATGATTTTATGTAGTGAATTTAATTCAAGTAACTATATTTTGTGACTATTTAATTATTATGGTAGATTTAAAGAAATGTTTTTATAATGAAAATTAATTTTGTAACTTAAGATATTTAGTATAAGAGAATAAGATTATAGTTAACTATTTAAAGTAAAGGAAACTATATTTTTGAAAGCAATCCAAATGAAAAAGAGAAAAGAAAGAAAAAAATATAATATAAAAGTGAGGAGAAGCTTGAGGAGATGCCTTATCAAAAATTGGCTTCACTGGACCTACCTACAGGGAAAACTTAAATACATTCCTGAACTTATATTTATGCAATAGGTCTTTTACTAGTTGAGTTCCCATGAAGTTCCTATCTTTTGAATATTCTAAGTGACTTAATATTGCAACATATAGTCATTCTTCAAATGAATAGAAGACTAGAACTCTTAAACTTGATAACTAGATAATCTTGTGGCTACAGAGTTAATTCAATTACATAAATTTTTTCTGAAAATCTCACTATGATATTTATTTAAATCAAATTTATAATATTTTTGAGTTAAAACTTTACTACAGTAGATCATAACTTTTATATAGTACAAAAATTAACTTGAGGACAGGTAATAGTTAAGTTTGGGGGATTTTGACCAAAGGAAAATATGTTGAGATTTTCATACCTATTTTACACTGATTTTGATGATATTGCACTTTAAAGAAATGTATTTTTGAT
>NW_018220560.1:22286-22646 GCF_001263595.1 Phalaenopsis equestris
AAAAAAACCAAAATGTGAAGATTAAAAAAACCAAAATGTGAAGATTTGAACTAGGCTGCCGACGATGCCCTCGACCTCGCTGACGACAAGTTTTTCCCAAGACTACAGGATAAATTCTTTAGAAGCCCGCCGACGGTGCCCTCGAGGCCGCCGACGGCGAGATCAACGGTTATGCCTACTCAAGCATTGGATAAGGCCAAATTTTGAACGGATGCTTTGGCAACTCTTGGGAAAGCTCATCCACAACTTTAAAAGAACATTTTGGCCGAAAATAAGGAGACTTTTGGAGTCCTAGAGGTTAGAAAGGATCCATTAGTGCGTAGAAAGCTTGCTAGAGCGTATAACTATGAGGAATTCTTC
>NW_018220560.1:23378-33729 GCF_001263595.1 Phalaenopsis equestris
GTATGCTCCTATTTGGCACAATATAAATTGAACTAATTCATTTTATCCATTCACTATAATTTCTTGACAAGGAGAAGGATGCTTTCTTATATATTGAATATCACAATTAAACCCTACTTTATATCATTAGTTATTTATTAGTTATTAAAATTATCTATTTATTTCAATTGCCTATTAGTGACAGATAAGCAAATTGAACGTCGTTGTTGTGATTAAATTATTACTTTTCTAAGGTCTTAGTCCGTAATTCTAAACTACTCCCTGTGCGATTGATATCTAGGACTCCATTAGAGCTCTATATTACTTGAGCAATACGTATACTTGCATTGATAAGTGTGACTTTACAATTATTGAATGTTTAATACGCCCATATTTATCTTATATTTTAAGCATATATAAAGTCGCTGTCAGCACTTAGGCACTAAAGCTTGGTAGCTCCAAAATAAACCGCCCATGTCAATTTTAAATCAATTATTTCCTTTAAGACTTAAAAACTCACATTAAAGTCATAAGGATTGATTATTTTAGCATTTGAGAGTGTTCTGGGAAGGTATCGTGGCATATAGATTAATTTGAAGCAAAGGTAATGGTGTTTTTGATAGAAAAAGTTTGTCAATGAAGATGCATAGAATTACTTCAATGGAATTCTTCTAGCAAGTAAATTGATTAAAGAAAGAGGATTTGTTTCCCTGGTGTTCTAGTAGAAGCAGTAATTGCTCAAAGATTCAGGGAAGTGTTCTGTTACTCTTTTGTTGCTGCTTTTCTTTCTGTTGTTAAGGAGTTCTACGCCAATCTTCAAAAATTTCATCAACGATTAGTCTTTGTCAGAAGAAAGTTGGTACCATTCAGTCCATCTAGTATTAATGTATTGTATCTTTTGGAGTACGTGTCTATCTACACTTATGCTAATTTTTCTCCAACCAAAGAAAAATTGGATTAAATTTATAGATTACTTACTGACAGTGAAGGAACTTTGAGAATGAAGAATGAATCAAATGAAATTTAATCTGCTTCAAAGTTAATTTTAACCTCAAAAGCTTGGCATTTCTTCATTTCTTCCAAGGTGTTTCCTGCTACAAACCTCGAAAGAGTATCGAAATAAAGTGCTATCTTAAATTACTGAATTCAGAGTGGTAAGCTGATTGATGTTGGGTCACTACTTTTTTGATTCATAATTAGCTTTTCTTTAAACGATATCACTAAGGGGCTAGGACATCTAGTTGATATATTTTCTCTGTGCATTCAAGTTCAAGTACCCTATGAGAATTGGTGTTGACCTCACTTTTTTTTTAGGTCTAGTCTTTTTTCCTTAGGAGCCTATGATCTAGCCATAAAACTTTCCTGTTGACTATTCCTAGAGGACTAGTGATGGAACCCCCACCAATAAAAATGCTAAAACTTTTCTTTGCTCATCTTAAAGTTCCATAGATTGGTTTGTTGACCTCACTTTTGGTTGAGGTTTAGTTTTCCCCCTGTAGTAGCTTAGGGTCTAGCCATAGGACTTTCCTGTTGAATATTCCTAGAAAACTAGTAAAGGAACCCTCATCATTAGAAACTCTAAACTCCTATTTGCTCAACTTGAAGCTCCACATATTAATCTCCACATATTAATCCTAACCTCTAATCCTAACCTCTAGCATCTAGTAGGTGGGGTCAGTATGGAGGATCTCAAGGAGAGTCCCCATAGGACTGCTTGACCTTAGAGCTAACCCTGGGTATTGTTCTGGAGCTAGTTCACTCACTTACACTCACTATCACCTAGATTCACTTGCAACCCTAAACCTAAATTGCTGACTTTGATCCCTTGAACTTTTGGAAGACTCACATAGATAGTCCCCTAGACCCACTAGCCTTAAGATAGGGTTTAGCTAAGACTAGTACATAGAGGGCCCAAATAGGGATTTCATTGGTTCATAGCTCATACATAGTGGTTGGCACCTCAATTCTAATAAAAAAAATCCAACTTGGCTTTTTACCCCTAAATTCATCCAAATTACCTAAACGCCCTTAAAATCCTAAATTTTGTCAAAATATCCAAATTGCCCAAAACTTCCCAAAATTGTCAAAATTACCAAAATATCCTCAAATTTGCCAAAATTAATAAAATACCCTTGGTGGCCCAAACTTTCCCAAAACATCCAAAATCACTTCAAAAGTCTCCAAAACTAATTTGTACCATTCAATTGAACCTAATTTGGCCAATTTGACCATTTGACTAAAACTCTCAAATTGCCTTTAAAGGCCCAATTTCCCCAAATTACCCCAAATGACCATCAATTTGGCCCCAATTTTCCCAAATTTTAATTCCAAACTAAAATTCATCTTTATTATGATCAATCTAAACAAAATTTAAGCCTAATTGACCAATTCTTTGAGCTCAATTTTGATCCAAACTAAAACCCCCAATTTTAGCCCCGTGACCTAATCTCACCTAATTGAACCCTATAACTTACTCAATTTGCCTCAATATGAATCCTAAACTCTTCATAACATTCTTTCACATCAAATTGGACCTTAAATTGGCCTTGTTAAAGCCTCAATTTCACTCAATCTTAGCCCACATTGAAAATCCCCAAATTTGCCCCAAATTGGCTGTCTCCAAATTCCACCAACTTGAATGTCCTATCCCCAAAATTGGCACGCAATTGATGTTGAGAACTAATCATGATATTTTATAAATAATTTTCAACCATCAATTTGGGCTTAGCCCAACGTAGACCTAAGTCTAACCCAACACCCCCAAATTGACCAAATGCCCAAAATCCCTCAAATTCAACCTCTAAATCAAATTAAACGCACTCTAAATCTTTTCTAAATTTCTTATGACAATCATCTACACCATGTGGATCAATTAATTGAGCTCAATGTCATGGATAGCCTAACCCAACCTCAACTTCTAGCCATTTTGACCAAAATTGAACCCCTTCCCCAAAATTGACTTGGCCATGCTAAAGTCACCAAATTGATGACACCACGGCCACTAAAAACACCTTATTGACCTAGCTAAAGCCCCTTAAACCAACTTGGTGAGCTATGGATGAAGGGTCCCCTAGTTTAGGGGATCTTATCCCATTTATGGGCCTTAACCAAAATATACTCTCCATCATCACTTGTCATTGAGGTTTAATCATAATTAACCCTCCCCCTGGCTCACCTGACCACTTGGCCACCACCCCTGGCCCTGCCGGTAGACCTAGTGGCCAGAAAATGACAAAATCGAGAGCCACCATGCCTAAATCAAACCCAATTTTAACCCTAGAGGCCATCTCATCCTAATGCCACTTTAGAACTCTTCTACCATCCAAATAAGTAGATTATTGCACCCACTAATTGGCCCTGAGCTCCAGCCCAAGCCCCTCTATAAAGACTCACCTCTTCCATGACTAAAGATGAGAGTTCAAAATCCTTTGGGAAACTCTGCCAAAATCTCATGAGAGACTCTCCAAGTATCCCTAAGCTCAAGCCAACCATCTCCCCCCTCTGGCTCCCTTTGTGAGAGTTCAATTTTGAGCTAAAAAATCAGACCAAAACTAGGACATACTCCTCCACAACTAATACACCAAAAATATATGCATTTTTAAACCCATATTTTATACTCGTTTTTGGTGATATTTCACTTTAATAGAAGGAATTTTCAATGTTTTTTTTGCAGGTTGTTGATTTTGAGGACTTGGAGCAAAAATGAAGCAAAAAAGATTGAATTTGAAGAAAAAATAGAGAAGTTCAAAATTTGTTCAACACTGACGGTGCCATTTGACAGAAACTTGGGATTTAATTACGAGGCTCTGACACCAGTAGGCTCTGGCACCAGTATAGGCACTGACGACACTAGTGTTAGTGAAAGCCTTATTTATAGAAGATTCAACAAATTTGGATGCTTTTTAAAGAGTTGTTGGATGCACCTATTGGAGAATCGGCCTAGGCTCTATTTAGTGCCAAAATTTGATCAGAAACCCCCCCACCCTTTGCACCATTTCAACTTCTTCCACTCATTTTCAATTTTCCTCTTCATACACCTACATTCCACACCACTCCACACCATTAGTTAGTTATTACTTTTATAGATTTGAGGTTTTATGGTGAGTTTAAGTATTAATTCTTTTCTAGTAAGTGTTGGACAGGAAGAGAAGTGAGAGATTTTGTTTTCTTACATTTCTTAAGTGAGGCTACAAAGAATTTTCTTTGAGAAAGAGTTTTATATAAGTGTTATATGTTTATTATTATTGTATGAACTTTTTTTATATATGAAATTTGTGTTTTGTTTTATCTTTCTCATGAAGTCTAAGTAGATTCTTTTATCTTTCTCCCTACTCTGAGATATGATGAAATAAAGAGATAATGTGGATGTGCCAATGTTAAAATTTAAAATAAATTATGAAGATTTTTTAACTTTGCTCTTAATTTACTTTTTGATCTAACCAATTGAATTGTTAAAATATGTTGTGAAACATATTTTAACAATTCAATTGGTTAGATCAAAAAGTAAATTAAGAGCCTGGGATATGGAGTATGGGTTCTACAATAGAGTGAGAATCACATTGAAGTCCATGAAGGAGTATTTTGTTGATGGGATTAAGTGCAAATAAATAGGAAAATATACTTTGTTGGGTGCATAATTGTAGATTTCAAGGGTGATAGACTAAAAATTTCTAATTTGATCTTAGTGTTTAAAAACTAAAGCGAGAGTTAGCCTTCAGGGGAAGGGAAGTGGGAGCCAGTATCCTTTTAGCTTAGCCACGAATTTAGGGACTAAGCCTAAGATTAGCCAATGATTTTCTATAACACCGAATCAGGGCAGAGATTTAAAATTGCTCATATTTGGCACAATACTATTTAAACCATTTACCTCATCTCATTTCATCAAAACTCATTATACTAGGAAAGATGCTTTTTTACATTTGAAAACTTTATCACATAAACATAGTTTAGTAGTTCATAGTTTTAAAACCTGCTTTTAAATTCTGCTAGTAGTAAATAATTTTACTTTGATAATATCTTAAACATTTGAAATTAGTGACAGTAATTTTGTTGGATTTCTATGAATTTCCTAGTTAATTTATCATTTCAAATTTAAACCTTCTCCGTATGATCGATATTTGGGACTTAAAAAGAAAGTCTTATATTACTTGATAACGATACGTATAATTGCGTAGAATCCCAACTTTAAGTGCTTAACGTTATTATTCATAAAATATCACATTAAGTTTTTGACACCATTGTAAAGCGGAGTCAACTTTATAAATTTTACACAACTATATTTTCTCAGGATTAACAGCTCCATAGTGAACCAAACTCCAATTAATTATGCACCCACCATCACCACAGTGAAAGGAGTTGATTCCCCATAAAAGCCCCCTTTGAAATAGCCCCAAGCGTAATAACGAAGTTCTAGACGACACTGATAGTGATCGGGAGTGCCAACGACGTCTTAAGTATTTTTCACGTGTTGAATGGTTATGCGAACTTTTGGGGGATTTCACTCCATAATAACCGTCGAGAGGTGTTTTTAAAAGGCCTAAAAAATTACTTTGATGTCCAAAAACTTCCTAATTTTTAATTTCATGGCTTCCAATTCCAGAAATACTTTAAGGTATGAAGTTTTTAATAGAAGAAAGTTTATCAGTTTTGACTTGCAGACATTATATGATAAAGTCATCACAAAGAAGTGACTTAACAAGGAGAGAGGCTTTGTCAATCATGGAGTCAGTAATCCAAGTTCACAGATCGAGATAATCATTGTATAGAGATGTTGGGAAGTTCTATGCTACACTACCGCAGTAGTTGTAGTACTTATAGTCCAGGAGTTTTATGCTAACTTACATGGAATTACCCAAGGAGTTGTCTTCGTTGGAGGTAAGGATATACCATTTACTCTAGCTCCAATTAATGATTTGTATATGATAGAAAATGTTTCAATATGTCATTATACAAATTTTATCCCAATGAGAGATATGATGCAAGAAGTATATAATTTTCTGACGGATGAACATGATAATTGGGAAATCAAAGATGCGAGATACGTTAGTTTCTCTGTGTCCCTACTTAACCCAATTTCAAAATAATGGAATTTATTCAAATCCACAAAACTACTCCATACTATGAAGATTAGTAGAGTTACAAAAGAAAGTCATTTTAAAGTATTTCGTTCAAATGGAAAAACCCATTTATGTAGGGTCAATTATTTTCAAATCTGTTACGGATATTATCATGAATGTGCCAATATACGGACTTGATCATCCTTATACAATTTTCCTACTTTGCAGTCAATATCAAGTTTCATATGAAAGTTGGGAAAAAGTTTTACTACCTTGGGAACCCATGATTCCTATTGATGGAAATTACATAGGAAATGAAATTGAAGCATTAGATTGTATTTTGGTTCATTCATCACATGCTTCAACACCATTGATGCCACTGGCAGTTGGAAGTTCAATATCTTTGGAGAAGAGAATGAAGAAAATAGAAAGAGAGCTTCAGAGTATTATGAATGCAACAGGAAATCTTAACTTACTTTTTGATCACCTAGATTGGAGAATGAAGGAGAACTTTGATCATACAGGAACAGTTGAAGCATGATTGGTACAGATGTTCAAGAAAAATGGATGGATCAATGAAAATTTGACTGACCAGTTCCCGTACCAACCCTTCTACAATTTATATGTCCATTACCAATCTATGGGAGATTTTAGAGGAGGAGAAAGTATTGAAGAAGAGGCAAACTAATTGATGAAGTTGGAATCTTTACTATTTTAAAATACTTATGTTTTAATGTAATTGTGTGGATTTGATTTGATTTACTTTGCTTTGCTTTAGAACTTTGATTATCTGTATAGTTTTGTGTCAGCGTTTTAGTGTTGTGAATAGAAATTTTTTCACCTCAGTTCGGTATTAGCTCGTTTGACTTCTCCTTTCGGATGCTCAAAAAAACAATCTTGGTACATTTCTTCCCTTAAAATATTGAAGTAAATCTCGATCGAGCCTTCGCATTGATGAAGCGAGACTTGTCAAACTCAAATCGCCTCTTTTGTTGCGAAGCACCTCTTTTGTCATGGAGCCATTTCATTATAATCAAAATTATATAAAAAAAATTCCAAAATACACTTCAAATACTCAAATAATGGCTTCCAAGAGTGACTCTAAGATTTAAAAACTAAGTTCCATGAATTTCTTCCAAATATTTTCTCCACATTCTCAATTTTTTCGGATCTCCTCAATTGTGGAAGAAATTCAAGGTGAAAATGAAATATTTTTAGTTTGGAGTGAAGCTCTTACCGAGAGATGATAAAATTCGGTGTCTAAAGGCTTTGAAATCGCCCTAAATCCAAGATCTTCAAGCCCTAGTTCAAAATTTTCATTTATTTAGAGGAAGGGGATGATGAATATTGGCGGTTGACTGGGGTTGTGTTATATTTAAAATATATTTTTTTTTGGTATCTCGCCGTCGGAGGGGTCGTGAGTGCCGTCAGCGAGCTCTATTGAATTAAATAGCCAAAGTCTCAGGAAAAATCCACCATCGGCGGCGTCGATGGCTCCATCGGCGAGATTTTTAAAATTAGTTCAATTCCAGTTTTTTGTAATTTCGATCAATTTCAAGCCTCATCGACATTTGTTCAATTATTCTAGAGATCAATTTAAGTGATTAAATGATGTATTAACATAAATAATTATTCACAAAACAAAACATTATAATTATATATAAAATCCAAGGGTTACAATTTGCTACACGACACACATAAGTTTGGTATTTTCTCAACCTCAATGCATCAATTCAGCGTCGTAATCCAAGCCACAACACTCTAAACGCTGAAAACAAACATTTTATGCTCAATCACAACTATACTAAGATATAAAAGCAAAATTCAAAAGTAAAGCAAACACATAAGTTCAAATCAAATTACACACATAAACATATTGGTAGTAAAGTAAATCTACTACTCCGATTCAGTGATTGTTTCTCCTCTGATATCGCCATCGATTGAACATGAACGAAAAGGTTATAGAAGGATCGGCATGAGAATTATTCAGTAGAGTCCTTTTCTCCTCTTCGATCAATTTCATCTTTCTCATCAATCGTATCAAACTATCTTCGATATGTTCAGAGTGAGCAAATTGTTTTTTCATCCTTCAGTCTAGATGATAAAAGAAATTAGAGATATTGTTAATTGCATTCATAACATTTTGTACCTCTTTCTCCAGTTTCTTGATTCTACGCAGGATCACTAGTGTCTTGTCTGGAACTAGAGGTTGAATATGAAGTGAATTTTGAGATGATTGATCCGTAATAATAGTCATATCATTCTCTTCTTCATTGGTTGGGAACTTCTGGGTTGGGTCCAAAGGCTTCCAAGGTAGAAGTACCTTTTCCCAATTTTCATAAGATACTTGGAACTGACTGCAGAGTAAGAAAATTGTTGAAGGATGTCCAAACCCATAAGTTGATCCATGAATGATGAGGCCCAAAACAGAATTCACAATTATCGATCCAATATCAATCGGCAGTCCCATTTGAATACAGTAATTTAGAATAGCACTTTCTATAGTAACTTTATCGATCCTCATTGTTAGTAATAGTTTCGTAGAAATGAAGAAGTGTCAGTGTTTAGAAACGGGGTTTAGAAGTGTAGCAGAGAAACTAACATACACGTTTTCTCTCATTTCCTAGTCTTCAGTCTTGTCCATAAGAAAATTGGTAGATCTCATTCATCAGATTTCTTGTCGGGACAAAGTTAGAATAATGGCAGACAAGAACATTCTAACTCATTAATCCATGTAGGAGTAAAAGTTATCTATCTGCCTCGTACATAGACGACTCCCTAGTTGATTTCATGCAAATTAGCATAAAACTCCTTCACCACAGGAACGACTACGGCGGCAGTAGTGTAGCACAACACTTTCCATCGTCGTTGCACAATCAACTCTTCAATTAGTGTCGAAGGATTGTTCAATCTTCGATTCACGAATCTTCTTTCTTTGATTAATCTCCTCTTTGTCAGCACTTTGTTGAAGATTCGTTGCGCCTCAAAACTAACAAAATTTCTCCGGTGAACACTCAAAATCTAGGGTTTTTAGTGGAATTGAAAGCCATAGGGATAAATTTGGTGAAGTTTCATTTCATTTTTGGGTAATATGAATTTAAGAATCGAGTTTGGAAGAGTATAGGGAGTAAATCTCACCTAAAACCGCCAAAAACTGACATTTCAAACTCTGAAAACCGTCATCTCGCCGTTCTCTCCGTCGGTGGAGTCGATGGCGACGTCAGCAAGCCTTGAGAATTAATTGTCTGGAATCTCAAGAAAAACGTGTCGTTGATGGCGTCGAGCCCACCGTCGACGCCCAAGGTGAAAATTTCACAGTTTCGCTCTGGTCTGAATGCGCTCCAATTTTCTCTATGGATCCAATTTATGATGATTCAAGTGTAAATACGAGTAGTAGAGTTCAATACTACCACAAACTAACAATAATTTCAAACAAAAATACTATAATCGCAATAAAAAAAATAAAGATAACTATGGGTTGCCTCTCATAAAGCGCTTGGTTTAACGTCGTCAGCCCGACCTATTATGATATTATTTAGGTTGATTGACCATTAAAACCTCTTTAAAATTTGGTCTTTTACCCTCAAAATATGACTTTAATCTGTGTCCATTTAGTTTAAATTTATTCCCAGTCTTTTGATCTTCAAATTTAACAGCTCCGTAAGTATAAACTCGAGTCACAGAAAGGGTCCTAACCAACGAGTCTTCAATTTCCTAGGGAATAACTTCAGCCTTATTTTATAAAACAAAACTTCTTGTCCTGGTTCAAAGTTCTTCTGGTTAATCTTCGGATCAAGCCATAACTTTAGTTTCTCTATATAAATTCTGTCGTTATCATAAGATTCATTTCTTAATTCTTCTAATTCATTCATTTGTAACAATATCTTCTCACCAGCATACTTCAAATTATAATTGAATTCTTTAATCACCCAATATGCTTTCTGTTCGAATTCTACTGGTAAGTGACAAGTCTTTCCAAAAATCAGCCTGTAATGAGTCATTTCAATAGGAGTTTTATAAGCAGTCCTGTAAGCTCATAATGCAGTATCCAGTCTAGTAGACTAATCTACTCTACTGGGGTTTACAGTCTTCTCCAGTATTTGTTTAATCTCTCTATTAGAAACTTCAGCTAACCCACTAGTTTGAGGGTGATAGAAAATAGAGATTCTATGAATAACATTAGACTTTTCTGCCAATCTCTGAATGTATTTATTCATAAAATGGGACCCTCCATCAGTGATAATCACTCTCGGCATTTTGTATCTAGTGAAAATATTTTTCATTAAAAATCTTGAAACAATTTTAGCGTCACAACG
>NW_018220560.1:34438-35609 GCF_001263595.1 Phalaenopsis equestris
TCTCTCACTTCAGAGCTCCCACGTTCCCCTCGTCTGAGGGCTAACATCTACACTTCAACACCCAAACGATAGAACCAAATTGGAGATTTTAGTCTGTCATTCTAAAATCTCCAATTCTACGCCCGATAATTTTATTTCTCTATTTATTTACACCCAACTTCCAAGGGCTACCTCCCTGAATCTTGGATGTAATCTTCACTTTAGTTGTAAAACTCAACATATTTGAACAAATCAATTGGCCAAATTGAAAGAAATTTAAGATCGAAGTGAAAAAATCATCAAATTTCTTAAACAGTTTTATTACTTCACCAATTCAAATCACTATTTCACAAATATCAAGACAAGGAGAAAGACGGGGAAAAATACTCAGATCTTATGGGGAAAACACAATAAAACTCGGAATTCATATATAAAATCAAAGTCATGCAAACTTCAATAATAAATAAACTTATCTCTAATTTCTCCCTAGGAAAACTCCTCGAAGTTTCTCCGAATCTCTTCCTTTCTTTACAGCACACAGAACTCCTCTTCGAAGCAGCAAGGAGGAAGAAATCTCTCACTTTCCCTCCACTCTTACAATCTCTCGAAGAATTCCTCACAATTTTTACACTCTAGCAAACACTAATAAAACCTTTCTAACCTCCAGGAACTCTATTCTTTTCTGGATCTCTCTTGATTTTTGGCAAAAATCTTCTTTTAAAGTTGTGGATGAGTTTTCTTAAGAGTTGTCTAAGCATCCCTTCAAAATTTGGGCTTATCCAAAGCCTGATTGGGCATAACCGCTGAGCTCGCCGTCGACGGCTTCAAGGGCATCATTGGCAAACCTTCTTAATGAATTAATTCAGGAGTTTTGAGAAAATATTGCCATCAGCGAGGTCGATGGCGCCGTCGGCGCCCTAGTTTAATTCTTCACATTTTGGCCCTTTTCGCTCCAAATTTGCTCCTTTTTGCATCTTTTTGCTCCAATGAACCTAATTAATCATTCCCGCAATAAAACATCAAAAATACCTTTCTTTAAAGTGCAATATCATCAAAAACAGTATGAAATAGGTATGAAAATCTCAACATATTTTTTTTTGGTCAAAATCCCCCAAACTTAACTATTATTTGTCCTCAAGTAATTTTAGTACTATGTAAAAGTTATGATCTATTGTAGTAAAGTTTTAATTCA
>NW_018220560.1:36414-36958 GCF_001263595.1 Phalaenopsis equestris
ATAAATAATTTTTGAAAATAATTAAATAGAGGACATCTAATAGTTAATCTTTTTCTTCCCTCCCCCAAACTTAAATTTTTAAATATGAAATAATACTGGTGGAAAGAAAAACTATAAATATAAATCATACCTCAATATTTTAGGCATTTTAATCTTTCTGAAATTTTTGCAGGCCTTCTCAAAATTTCTACTTCACCTGGTCTATAACATTAGGAGCTTTCTACACATATATATCATTAGAGAAATTTCTAGGTAATAAAATTTTGAAATAAGTATAAAACTAAAACATTAATCAAGCACAATATTGCCTAACACAACCACAATACTAAACAAAACAATTACAATTAAAAAGCAAAAATAAAAATCACATTACATTCCAAAATATTACTCAAAATCGATAATACTACACATGCAAATTTAACTATAACACTAACTTTATAACATAAATTAAAAATCATCCAAGTACAATACAATAATAAAAAAGAAAGTCCAAATACAATTAAACATCCAATTCTATTACAAAAGATCACAGAAATAAAAGTAC
>NW_018220561.1:0-338 GCF_001263595.1 Phalaenopsis equestris
CCCTGCACTTATTTTTACACTCTGTGAACAGACAGTAGTTGATTTTAGACCTGCTAAAGAGAGGATTAAGCCTCTAAAATCTATTGGGCATGCCAATATAGAGACATATGAATCTCATGTTGATTGGAGATCTGGAAGTAAGACTACAGATATTCCTTCTACTTCGAGGACCCCTATATCTAGTGACCCTACAAATCGAGATTTTTTAGACCAGATGATGATCCAACAAGGAGATATTTTAAGAATGGATCGTAGATTGTAAAACATGGATGCCAGAAATGCTTACACTGATGATTTCATATAACAAAAGTTTGAATATGATGATGCTTATGATGATG
>NW_018220562.1:0-302 GCF_001263595.1 Phalaenopsis equestris
TGTCATCCATTATGCGGAAGGTCACGGACACCCTATGGTGTTGTACTCCTGGAATGTAGTGCTTGAAAACGTTTGCACCGTTGCCCTTGAGAACAAGTACTGAACCAACTGGAAGAGGAATCTCCACAGCTCCTCTGAATTCACCAGGGCCAATTTTCTTTTCCGAACAAGATATTGCTCTTACTCATGAATGAGACCGTGCATAAAGGCCTCACAAAGTCATGATGGTCAATGTGCGGAGGAATGCAGTGACCTTCTTCGTAAATGTTAATGAAGCAACTGTTAGGAATGCAAGTGGTGGG
>NW_018220563.1:0-880 GCF_001263595.1 Phalaenopsis equestris
GGACTGATATATAGAGGCAAAGTGTCTAATCAATTGAACATGACTACTGACAAGGTGGTAAGAATCAACCAAGTTAAACAAAACACATCCATGGAGTTGGATATGGAAGAGGTGGATCAACCTCGAAAAGGTGCTCTTTCACCAAAATGAGACTAAAAAGTCAATAAGGTTCTGGATATGTGAGGCACCAAATCCTAGTCAGGTTCAGAGTAACTGACTAAATCAAATGCTAAACATGTAGAATGGTATTAGCAATGAAATTCTCTCATCAAGAGCATAGCCAAAAGGCAAACATAGCTCAAATCGAGTGAGGCACTCTCAAACAACTTGGGAGGTGTGTATCCCAGCTAAACATGGATCGATGAAGACTAGCAAGTAATCGATACAATATGTCATCAATAAAGAGATTTTGGGGGTGTGCCCCAGTTGGATAATAGAACATCCGATATAGCTTTGCTTAATAAACGAAAGAGGCAAAATAAAATAAGCACTCTTCAGAGAAAAGGCAACTAAACCCCTCGCCGTCAAATGTAGAAAGTCGTTCTACACGCAACGTCGGGATACCAAAAGACGTGGTGGCAAGAATTTGCCTAACCCACATGGTATTCGCCGAAGTAGGGCGATTAACATTTATCCTCAAAAAGAAGAGAATCAACGGGGGTGCGCCTCGAGATCTTAAAATCCTGTTCCAAACTTGATGGTAGTAGCAACGTTGCGGGCCTCGCGGCTTGTTTGCAGGTTGCAAGTGAATGTTAGCGTCGGGTAAGTCATTGCAGTAACGTTGCGAAAGAAAGTGGTGGGGTTAGTTAGATGACACTAAGTACCACACCAAGAGCCCCATGCAGCACCTCGGAGGGTCTCATAGCATGTACAACAGAAA
>NW_018220564.1:0-398 GCF_001263595.1 Phalaenopsis equestris
CTTATGTTTCTCAACACATTTTAACATTTCAGTTGACTAAATCAAAAAATAAATGAAGATCGGAGTTCAAATCATCACAAATTATCCATATAAAATAAAATCAATTCTTACAAAACCATATCTAACACTTAGAACTTCACAAAACCATATCTAACCACTTAGAACTTTTTCTTAACAACTTCTTTAATAATAAGATTTTATCTCCTTTGAGGATCAGCCTTGAGTTTGTAGTTTTCCTCCATATAAATTCTATGCATACAAATTGAATGACTAATTCCTTTTATATCAGCAATTGTCCATCCAAAGGCTTTCTTATAACTCTTTAAAGTTTTCATCAAACTCACTTCTTCTTCTAGAGTTAACTTTGAGGAAATTATAACAGGTAATGTTAAGGAATC
>NW_018220565.1:0-498 GCF_001263595.1 Phalaenopsis equestris
CGACTGGTGAGTGCCACACAATCCGACATGTACTTATTTAACAATATACCGTGCCTCGGCTCTGCTCAAACAGTGTAGCCACATTTGGTCAAACGATCTTCTGTAGAGAACATTTCCCACCAGGGCGTAAGACATGGCCTTTCTTGTGGTGTGGTGCGCCTCAGACTTGTCTTCTGGTAGCTTTCCAGTATGCAAATATTCTATTAATGCTTGCGTCAATCTTCGCTAATGCCTGCAACTGCATTTGCGGTTTCTTCTTTTCCAAGCTTATGTAGAGTTTTGAAGTTGTTTTGAAACAAAACTCGTCTTCCTTACACCATGACTTCGATGGAATCTTCCGGGGGACACGCCATTTCCTTAGCGAGTTTTGCTAAAGCGTCTTTAGCGAGTTTTGCTAAATCGTCGGCATGAGCATTATCTCCCCCAGGAATCCGGTAGAAATTCACCTCGGGAAACTGCTCCTGGAGCTTCATCGCGTACAGATGGTATTCTGCTAAT
>NW_018220566.1:0-430 GCF_001263595.1 Phalaenopsis equestris
GTATGTGTTGTAGTACTCTACAAGCAAGTTGATAGTTATGTTTCTCCTTATACAATGTATGTGTTGTATAATGATGTATATTGGACACATTTTGACAAAGAAAACTAAATTATTAAGCTAATCATCACTACGAAAAGAATCCTATTATTTAACCTGTGACAAGTAATAACACAAGCATTCAATATAGACCGGAGTAATGGAGCTCTAAGGAATTTTAACCAACAAATTAAATTTTCGCAGTTTTCATAAAGATAGTTAGATCTAAAAAACAAATTAAAATGAAAGGTCTCAATCAACAACAGTTAAAATAACCAGGTCTTCTCATAAACTGTTTAGATAAGCACATAGTAAATACTAAAGATCTCCATTCAGATTTTCCTGCGCTCATAAAAATGTCGTAGATACGACACCCTTCGGTCTTTGTCAATTG
>NW_018220566.1:4786-5065 GCF_001263595.1 Phalaenopsis equestris
CGACGCTCTCCGACCATTTGTGTCCCTGTGTCCATCCGGTCTGAGACGTTATCTAATTTAGATTTTGTTATTTAAAGTTTAGTATTAACTCAAGTTTTAGTTGTTCTAGGTTTTGATTAGGCTTTGAATGTTAGATGTTTTAATTGGACTAATTTTTTGTTAATATATGTCTACGAATACACAGATACGCATCCATACACTTATATATATGCATGTGAATGTGCATGTATAGACACGTATATGTATGTGTTCAAGTAATACTGAAGTCACTGAAGCTGA
>NW_018220567.1:0-1657 GCF_001263595.1 Phalaenopsis equestris
ATACAATATTTAATGCATCTCATTCCTTTACATTCCAATTCATTACATAAGAATTCTAGTTTTTAATATCTCAAAATTCTCCAAACTAATTCATCCAAAAAGGGTTATCTTTAGAATTAATATTTGCATTTAGTTATAGTTACTATCTTTACATTTAACACTTGCATTTAAGAGTAGTTTCTAGATAAAACATCATTTTTTATTGACATTCCAAACTAAGGACTAATTGTAGTAGACTAGAATTTGACTAAGGACCTCTTACCTCGCTTCCCTGTGGGATCGATAAACGAGACTCCACTAGAGCCCTATATTACTTGAGTGATACGTATACTTGCGTTTGAAATTGTGACTTTACAAAATCATTATAAATATATAAATCTAGGTTCATAAATTCTTGCATATTAAAAGTTTATCAAGTTTTTTCCGCCGTTGCCGGGGATTTAAATCTTCTAGTGGTGGTGTCAAATTCTTGTATTTTTAAGCATATATAAAGTCGTTGTCATGATGCTAATAAAGATAGGTCCGTGGTCATAACCAACAAGACTGAGATGAGTTACAAAAGTGAGAAGGAAATGGTTGTACCAGCTGTCATTGACCAAACATCTATCAAGTCTTTCCCAAATTTTTCCCCTCATCCAAGTAAAAGCAGGTCCCTTGAAACCCAAATCAAACAGCCCAACACAGTGGATATTATCATTAAAAGTGTTCATTTTATCATGGTTATTTTAAGTAGGAGAAGCAATGCAGTTAGAGTCTCCCTCTACAATCCAGGGGGAGTCCATTAGCTGGCTGATATGCAACAAGCAACTCCAAAGCTCCTTTCTGTCTTCCTTAGTACAACTGCATAAATGAAAGTAGCATATTCCAAATGTCCATTTATATTGAACTTGAAATTGACAAATTGTTGATGATTAACAATGATGTTCCATCTGATTTTCTTTTTACATAAAATGCAAATTTTATTATTGGTATTGGCAAAATTAATGAAACCAAGAAACTTCTTGATAAGCTTTTGATGGTTCTTGTGAACCATAGGCTCAAGAATCACAATGCACCAAAGTTTATATTTATAATTTAAATGTAAAACTCTTTTAAGAGAAAGGGGATTGGCTACTCCCCTAATGCTCCAGCAAAGGATATTAATCATTTGATGGATGGATTTGGAGGGATGGTTGTGATCTTGATCTGGTTTTGCCTCTGTGATGGTGGGGAGAACCAATCTTAGTTCTGGCTTTACTCTCTACCTGCTTTAAGCTTCCCTGGTGTAGTTTATATACTTCAGTTACTTGTTTTATTTTCCTTCTAGCTGTTTGGACATGCCAATCATCTTCAATAGTCTGTTGAATACCAGCAATAACATGTTCCTCAGGAGCCTTGCCATGAATGTCTATCTATCCTTCCTCATGAGGGGAAGGTGAAGGAGTGATTATAGTAATTTCATCGATTTCCTTTCTAACTATATTGATTGTAGAGGTCATTGTGCTTCTGTTTGTGGGGGAATCTTCTGATGGCTCACCTAAAGGATCCTCTGATGAAGAGTTTACATTGATGGTTGGGAGTGTTTCCTCAATTTTTTGGGTGGTATCTTTCCTGTTATGCAGATGTGTTTCTTCAGCAATGTTTTCCATGGCTTTCAATGAGGTTTTTCCTGTTTCCC
>NW_018220567.1:1827-3437 GCF_001263595.1 Phalaenopsis equestris
AGGGAGGGTGATGTCTCTCTCCACTTGTATTCTAGCCAGTGCTGGCCTGACTTTGTTATAAGTAGGGGCATCCACTTTCAAAGGTGTGCCCAAGGCTCTTCCTATGTTGAACAAGGCATTCAGCTTAAAGAAAGGAAGTGGAAGACCCGGAAGCTTGTACCAAAGAGGAACCACAAGCGGTTCTTTATTTGGATCAAAGTCAGGAGTCCACTTAACAATTTTCATAGTAGCTCCAGCAATAATTACTGATTGCTTTGCAAAAAGTCTTGCATAATCTTCTTCAACAACTAATTGGATTAGCAGGTGCCTCCCATCCAACAGCCCCATCTCCTAATTTCCAATAAATTTTAGAGATTCAAAAAAATTTCTAACCAGCTCCATTTTTGGATGTCCCAACTGAAATTTCCCTACTAAGGTAAATTTTACTTCCTCTTTAAGAGAGGTTATCTCTCTGTTTGTGAAGAACACAACAGTCTCCCCCTCCTTGGATCCAAGTGGGTGGATGCAAGGACTACTTCCTTTACCTGCAGTAGTATCATGAATTTCCCTAGGGAATACCAAGTGGTCAAAATCCTGTAGAACATCAGTAGTTTTTCCAACAACCCCAGCATAAGTTGCTTTGGTCCGTTAAGAGTCAGTAGCTATGTCAATAGGTGTAGTCATAGTAGAGACTCCCCCAGAGACAGGAGAAAACCCACCCAACAGCAGTGAAAGAGGTAGTGCAGTCTCCAGGGGGCACAAACCAGTGAAAACCACCAGGCAGGCACCAACAAACCAAAGACAAGACTGTCTTCCACTACTAGCCACCCAAAAGTAAAGAAAAGGGGGGAAGAAACTTCAGCAGCTAAAAGAGCAGCCAGAGAGGAATCCAATGGAACAGTACCACCAAAGACACTCACAAGAGTGTCTCCACCACCAACTGGAAGAAGACCTAGAAGGAAGGTAGCCACCACAAGCCACCACTCTGAGTTCCCCTTCAGCCAGTAGCCTCCAAACATCATCCTTTCAGAAACCCTAGCAGAGCACCAACCTCCTCAGCCGCCAACATCCTGTTATATATATATATATAAGGAAAAGGAGTGCAAAGACCCTACATGTTAAGATGAAATAAGGTTAAAAAGCAATATTTGGCTTGGTTCATAGAAAAAAACCAAGGATAACCCAAAAAAGGGGGGGCAAGGCCTCCCAATATAACCTATCAAGAAAACCTATCCCCATACAATAGGGCTGAAGAGGAGAATGGAGTGAAACATAAAAAAATAGTAGGTCATAGAAAAATAAGAATCCTCTCTATGTAGGGTGGTTAGAATCAACATTTGTGGACATCCCCCTTCTAAAATAAGGCAGGTCAGAGAGATCTGCCCTAATCAACCAAGCCAACTCCACAGGAGGGGTAGTATAAACTTTTGGCAACAAAGACAATGCTCCTTGATGTGCAAGCCAATTAGCACATCTGTTACCTTCCCTGAAAATATGTTTCCAGATAATTTGAAGGTTATGATTCAACTTCATGTGAGTGATTTGCTTAACAGCTTGTAGAAGAAATGAAGGTGGGGAGATGTTATCTTTTAAAAGTTGGAATAGCCATAATGAGTCCATTTCCACAATTA
>NW_018220567.1:3556-13234 GCF_001263595.1 Phalaenopsis equestris
TTCCTCCAATGGAACAGCTGAACTCTTGGTTTAACAGCAGAAACTTGGGTATTGAGGAATTGAGAACATCCAAGAATTTTAATCTTATACCCCATGATGTTGATTATTTTAAGAGTATATGCCAAGCAGTTGGTAGCAATTTGAGTAGAACTTTGGGTTATCCCCTCAAATTTACTGTTATTCCTTGCCATCCAAATGAACCATGTAGTAATGAAGGGGATCAATTCAGCATGGTTCCCTTTCCAAACTTTCCAGCAGTCAAGGAAGTTACCAAACTTCAGTAATTGGGAAGGGAAATTAAGCTTAGTAGCAACCAGTGTCCAAACCCCTTGAGCAGTAGGACAAGAAAAAAACACATGATTTAAAGATTCCTCTTGTTGGAAACAGAGAGTACATCTTGAAGGTCCTATTAGACCCTTGAGTTTGATTATATCATCAGTTATGTATCGAAGTGGATTGAAGCATTAGCCTTACCTCTATGTAATTCTCATAGTGTTTCAAAATTTTTAATCTAAAAATATTTTTACAAGATATGTAATGTTGAGAGTAATCATTACTGATGGAAGATCTCATTTTAGGAAAAAAAATTAAAAAGTTGATTGAAAAGTATGATATTATGCATAGGATTGCAACTTCTTATCGTCCCCAGACTAGTTGTCTAGCAGAAATATCTAATCATGAAATTAAAAGAATTTTGGAAATATAATAAGTCCTAATAAAAAGGATTGGTATGCTAGATTAGATACTACATTATGGGCTTATAAGACAACTTATAAAACACCCATAAGAATGTCCCCATATAGAATAA
This sequence comes from Phalaenopsis equestris, assembly GCF_001263595.1. Classification (NCBI taxonomy): domain Eukaryota; kingdom Viridiplantae; phylum Streptophyta; class Magnoliopsida; order Asparagales; family Orchidaceae; genus Phalaenopsis; species Phalaenopsis equestris. Next base: position 4,365 of record NW_018220567.1, read on the forward strand.
TTTTTTGGAAACTTGTCACTTACCAGCAGAATTGAAGCATAAAGCTTATTGGGCTATTAAGGAGTTTAATAGGAGTTTAAATTTAATTTAAAAGATGCTAGTGAGAAAAGATTGTTGTAAATAAATGAGCTTAAAGAAATTAGGAATGAATTTTATGATAATGCTAGGATATATAAGGAGAAAATGAAAGAATGGAATGATCAAAAGATAATAAAAAAAGGAATTTGAGCTTGGAAAGGAAGTTTTACTATATAATACAGGATTTAAATCATTCCCTGGAAAACATAAGTCTAGGTGGACAAAGCCAGTCACTGTTGTAAAAGTTTTTACCCCTATAAAGTTGTTAATATTGAAGATCCCAAAACTAGAAGGAAATTTAAAGTAAATGAGGATAGACTGAAACTATATTTTGATGGTCAAAGACCAAATTTTAAAGAGACTGTAATGTTGGGTCACCAAGAGTAATGACTGGGAATGTCGGGCTGACGACATAAATCAAGCTGTTTGTGGGAGGCAACCCATAGTTATCTTTGTTAATGATGTGAATCTATTTTTATAAGTAATAGTATATATCTATATTTAAGCTTTCTTTATGAATTTTGACTTGCATATTAAGAAAGCATAATAAAACATCTTTATTTACTTAATTATATAGAAGCTTTGAGTGTTAGTTGAATATTAAGCAAAATGGTGCAGAAATCTGAACTAGCACCAAAGGTGCCATTTTATAGAAAGTTGGCACGAGAACCGTCAGAAATTGATGTTAGAAGTGCCACGGTTATCGAGGCAATTTTAGAAGACTATTAAGGTGGTTTTGGGTGGTTTTTGATGGATTTTCTTCCTAATAACTCCCAAAATCTATATTTAGGAGTTATTAAAGTCTGTAAAATGAAGGGGAAGTCACCATTTTCAAATCCTATGGCTTCCAACTCTAAAAAAACTTCTAGATATGGAATTTTTAATAGAAGAAAGTTCATCAATTTTAATGCACATAAATTATATAATTGAGTTCTTGTGAAGAAGAGATTAATCAAGGAATGAGGATTTGTGAATCAAAGATTCAATACACCAAGTACTCGAGTGGAGGCAACTATTGTGTAGAGACATTGGGACGTGCTATATTATATCACTATTGCAGTAGTCGTTCCTGTGGTAAAAGAATTTTATGCTAATCTTCATGGAATTAACCAGGGAGTTGTCTATGCTCGAGGTAGGGGGTACCATTTACTCCTTCAAGAATAAACTACTTGTTTATAATTGAAAGCATCTCAATTTCTCATTATGCCAACTTTTTCCCAGATAACATGAATGAGTCTATCGATTCCTTGCTGATGAAGATGCAAATTAGGAGACAAGAGATAACACACATTTATGTTTTTCTTCATCATTATTAAATCCTGCATCAAAGATGGCATTTCTTTATTTCAGCAAAACTTCTTCCTACCATGAAAACGAGTAAAGTGACCAGGAAAGTGCCATCTTGAATTATTATATTCAAAATGGAAGACCTATTGATATGTGTGCTTTAATTGTAAAATTTGTTCTACGTTTGATTATAAACGGATCGACTTATGGGCTAGGACATCCATCTACCATATTCCTACTATGTAGCCAGTCACAAGTACCTTATGAAAGTTGGGAAAAAGTGATTCTTCTTTGGAAGCCCATAGTCCTTGAGATTTGTTACAACTGCATAGAAAATGGAGAGGAATATAATATGAACATTCTTATGGATCAATCATCTAAAAATTTATCTACAATTTAGCCCTGCTTTCATTATTGTTCAAATGGTATTCTGAAAAGGTTCAAGAAGTTGGAGAAAGAGGTACAAAAAATTATGAATTGAATAGGAAACATCTCTGATATATTTGATCATTTGGTTTGGAGAATGAAGAAACAATTTGAACATACCAGGCGCATAAAAGAAGGTATGGTGCGTGTGCTTAAGAAAAATGCTTGGGTTGAAGAAGATTCGATAGACGAATTTCCTCACCAACCTTTTTACAACCATTCGATGAAGCATGTTTATTAATTGAAGAGATAGCTACTAATAATTTTCAATGGCCCTCTGAAAGGTTAAATCTAAAGAGAGTAGCCATTGTTCATAAATTTGAAGGAATTTTTATTTTGGCTTCTCAAATTGTTGTAATATCAAAGAAGTTGGATTAATTTGGAATGAATATATCTTACACCACCTGTGGTTGAGGAAAATTCATTCGGACAAATGATAGATTCTCAATCATCGTATGAAACTTTGAATGCAATAAAAAATCGACCAAATAATTCATATTCTAATTATTACAATCCTGGTTGGAAAAATCACCCAAAATTTAGTTGGAATAATAATAACTCTAATGGTGTAAATCCACAATTGGTGAAAAATCAAGTGAACCCTTTGGGAAATATAAACAATCAAAAAAATACTAATTGTAGACCTTAGTTTCCTCCTGGTTTTAACAACAATTCACATTTTAAGGAGAATAAGTTGTCCATGGAAGAATTAGTATTACAAATGTGTAATCAATTACAAAGTCAGGGAGAGGCAATTAGAAACATTGAGAATTGATTGGGACATATTGCTACTGCACTTAGCAGTAGGCCTCAAGGAACTCATCCTAGATAATGTTGAGATTAATCCTAAAGAAAAAAATGAAGAGCAAATTAGAGCCATACAATTAAAAAGTGGAGGAGAATTGGAAACAAAAGTTCAAAAAGAGATTGAAGTTGAGAACGAAGGGGTGGAAATTGAAAAATTTGAAGAAGATATGCATCATGATTTAGAATACCCTATTAAATCAATGAAAATCACTATTAAAAAACTGCCACCTCCATTTCCTCAAAGATTGAGACAACAAAAATTGTACAAACAATTCTCAAAATTTTTGGAAATATTTATGAAACTAACCATAAACATTCAAGTTGCTGAAGCCTTCGAACAAATGTTGTGTTATGTAAAGTTTATGACGGCTATACTTTATAGAAATAGAAGTTTATAGATAATGACATAGTTACACTTAGTGAAGAGTGTAGCGTTCTAATTCAGAAAAAGCGTCCTGAAAAACTTAAAGATCCTGGTAGTTTTACTATTCCTTGTGCTATAGGTGAAAGATTTTCTTAGAAAAGCTTAATGTGATTTGGGAGCCAGTATTAATCTTATGCCTTTTTCTATTTTCAGAAGGCTAGGATTAGGAGAGCTTTCCTCTGCAACAGTAACCCTTTAGTTAGCTGATTGATCGATCTCCTATCTTAAAAGAGTTGTTGAAGTTGTATTGGTGAAGTTTGATAAATTTATATTTTCTATGGACATTATTGTGTTAGATATGGAGGAAGATAAATAAATTCCAATCATTTTAGGGAGACCTTTTCTTTCAATTGGAAGAGCTATGATAGATGTACAAAAAGGTGAGTTAACAATGAGAGTCAATGATCAAGAATTTACATTGAATATATCAAAATCAATGAAATACCCAGCAAAAGGAAAAGATGATGAATACTTCAGGATGAAAATTTGTGATTATTTGAGTAACGATCATTTTACAAAAAGTTTTGAAGAGAAAAGGAACAAGAAGATTCAAAACATGATTATGAGGATAAAATGCAAGATAATTTCATTGAAATATGTAATGAAGATATAGATTATGTTCAGAAAATTTTTGAATTATTGGACACTTCAAAAACTAATAAAAATTGTATTCTTTCAATTGAAGCACCTCCTGAACTCGATATGAAAGTACTTCATGCACATTTAAAATATGCATTTTTAGGAGATTTATCTATAGTACCAGTCATAATATCCTTAGAGTTAACTGAATTACAAGAATAGAAGTTATTAGAGATTTTAAAAAAAAATATAAGAAAGCCTTTGGATGAACATTAGCTAATATCAAAGGAATCAATACTTCGATTTTAATGCACATAATTTTATTGATAGATCATCATGAACCGAAAGTGGTTCCTTAAAGGAGATTAAACCCTATAAAGAAATAAGTGTTTAAGAATGAAATTTTGAAATGGTTAGATACCGGAATTATATATCCTATCTCGGACAGTGTTTGGGTAAGTTAAATTCACTGCGTACCAAAGAAAGGGGGTGTGACTATTCTTGTCAATGAAAAAGAAGAATTAATATTAAAACGACAAGTCACTAATTGGAAAATATGTATTTACTATAGAAAATCTAAATTCCATCACTAGGAAAGATCGCTTTCCTTTACCTTTTCTGGACCAAATCATGGATATACTAGTTGGGTACAAATTTTTTTGTGTTTTAGTTGGATATACTGGTTATCATCAAATTCTTCTTACTGTTAAGGATCATGAAAAGACAATATTTACAATTCCTTATGGTCCTTTTACTTTTAGACAAATGCACTTTGGTTTTTGTGATGAACATGCAACATTTCAAAGATGTATGATGTTTATATTTTGTGATTTGATTGAAAAAGGAATGGAAGTTTGATGTTGATTTTTCTATATGCTTTGTAAATATCTTTCAATACTACAACACACACACAATAACACAATTAGTAAATTTGCATATCAATAAAAATCACTTCAGTATAAATAGTTTTATATTTAAAAATCTCTAAGCTACCAAACCTAATAATTGCTCAAATTTACGTATTTCTCAAGTAAAACAGGGCTCTAATGGAGTCCTGAATATCAATTCCACAGGGAGATGGAAATTCTCATGGTTTTAATGTTAAACACAACATTAAAACTATAAAATCTTGAGTAAGAAAAACAAATTTAAAGTAAATTTAATATATGTTAATTTAATTTTAGCTAAAATAACTAAGTTAACTAAGTTATTTTTAAACTTCAAAGTTAAACTTATAAAAACTAAAAAAAAATTGAAACAAAGAGTTCAAATTTAAGAAAGCATCATTCCCCTTTACAATGAGTTTATGGATTGTGAGAAAATTAAAATCATTTAAAATTCCTATATATAATTGTATTGTGCCAAATAGGAGCAATCTTATTCTTTACCCACTGAGAGTGCATAAAGAACTTTGACTAATCCAGAGTTTGATCCCAAAATCTGCTGTTAGGTTTTTTGAAAAGATACTAGCTGCCACTCCAGAGCTCTCACTTCTCCCTTACCTGAGGGTTAATAATCTTGCTTTAGTTTCCAAGCAACTGGACCAAATTGGGGATTTTAATCTGTCACCTTAAAATCTCCAATTCTGCACCCATCAAAGTATATTTCCATGTTTATTTGCACACAACCCTATTGATTACATTCTCAGCCATGAAATTGAATGTGACTCTTACCTTGTTGTAGAAAGCATAGCCCTTTTGGATTGTAAGTTTCTCAACAAATTTTAACATTTCAATTGACCAAATTGAAAAGTAAATGAAGATCAAACTTTAAGTCATCACAATTTAATCACATTTAAAAACTTAAAAAATAAAAGTAATTCTTCACAAAATCGTATCTCATTGTAGGGAGAAGGAAAAAGAAAACTACTCAAAATTCATGAGAACAAAATACGGATTTCATATATAAAAAATAAGCTTATAAAATAATAAAAAAAAGAACACAACTTATCTCACACTCCATCCTAAGCAAATCCCTAAAAGTAAAAGTTCCTTTTAAGCACTTTCAGCACTTTCTCTCTTTACAATCAAACTCAATTCTCTCTTAAACGTGTAATGATGGAGAAATGTCTCACCTTCCTTCTCCTCTTACAACTTTAGAAGAAAATCTTCCCTTCTCTCTCATGCTAAAAGTTACACTTACACAACACCTCACGCCACACCACCCTTTCTTCTCTAAACTTCTCTCTTTTTTAATTAGGGTCAGCCTTCTTTCAAAAGGAATTCAAAATTCCCTCCTTTTCTTTCCCCAAAAGTCACACCTTTTTGAACTAAGAGATAAGTCCCTTCATCCAAGAGACATATATCTTCATTAAATAGCCTTCCAAAATGTATTGATGCATTGAACCACTCCATGAGACATTTGAATTGTTTGGAACCTTCATAATTAGTCACGAACCGCCTTACTCCATCTTTGTTCGTCCCTGGCGCTTCTGGCGCCAGCCTAATGAAGTCTGCACTATTCTAAAGATTTCGGCCCATCTGGAACCAATCTAGAGCTTTTGGCTCCACTTCTCTATAAAATGGCATCTCTAGTGCTAGATTTTTGTGCTTCAGACGCCAATCTAGTGCCTCTGGTGCCAGGATCATGAAAATCTTCATTTTGGCTCCAAATTTCCTCCTTTTAGCTATTTTTTGCTCCAAATGCCTAAAATTGATTTTTCTGCAACAAAATCATGAAAATAACCTTTTTTAAAGTGCAATATCACAAAAAATAAGCATAAAATAAATTCATAAAATAGTACATTATTTTTGTATATTAAAATCCCCTAAACTTAAATGTTACTTGTCCTCAGGTGACCCTTTTACTCCATAAAAATATAACTTATGGCAGAGATTAACTTATAAACTTCTATGATTTGTTTTAATAAATATAATAGTATAACTTAAGAAAAACTTTTAATAACTTAGGTTAAAACTAAAAGTATAAGAACACCTAATAATCAAGTCTAAGAGTTCTGAATCTCTATTTATTTCAAAGAGAATTGTAATTTGTCATATCAAAGATACTTACAATATCAATATGAAAAAAAAATTTCATAAAAACTTTCTTAGTAAGGATGCTAATACTAAGATACAAGTTTAGAAAATGTAATAAATCCTTTTTCCTCAAGTTGATTCAAGTGAAGCCAATTTTTGTTTAGGCATCTCCTCAAGCTTCTCGTCACATATTTTCCTTTTCTTTTTCTTTTTTTTTTCTTTTTTTCCTCTTTTTTTACTTTTCTTTTTTGTAGGAACATTTTCAATCCTTTCTTTTCCTTTCTTTTTTATGTGAGGATTATTATATCTTGATAGCCTTTAATAATTTTGAACTTCACTATCCTCTTCTAAAAGTCAAAACTTTTTACTTTCCTTCACTTTATAAATTCATACTAGCTTTGAAGATTTTTCATAAAGTCTCATTCTTTTCTTCTTAGATGAAACTTTAAGATTCTTAATACTTCAAAAATACAATTAACATAGTCTTATTCTTTCATACTAAATATCTTAATTTTAGAGTTGACCTTCATTATTAAATAATTTTGCTTATATTTACCATAATATTTACAAACAAAAATATAATTATTTAATATAATTATTTACAAACAAAAATATAATTATTTAAAGTTAAACTCTAATATCCATTTTCATGTTAAATTTATTTTTAAAAGAATATTTAGTTGAGGAAAAATAAAATTTAGTTCACTTCTTTTAAAGAAAATTTGCTTTCCCCCCAGCTTTCCCCCCAAACTTAAGTTCATTTTTCTTTCCCCTAAACTTAGGTTTTTAAGTGATTTTAAAAATGATGTAATACAAAAAATTTACAGGTGAAAGAAAATAGTAAATGCATTAAAAAAAACTAACCTGTAGAGGACACTGAATATGGAATTTGGCTCTTGATATTTTACATGTGCTAACTTAAAAAGTACAGGCTTTAAAGCATTAAACGAGACATAATATATCAAAGAATTTGCTAAGAAAAGAAAAATTAAGGACATAAACAATAAACTAAAGTAACTAAAAAATGCTTAAAAATAAAAGTCTACAATTTACTAATACATATACCAGTTCATTAGATCCACAAAATAAACAAATAAATGTTCCACTCATACCATCAACAATAAAACAAACAAATAACAGCAAATAAAAATAAACAAAACCTAAATAAAATTTTACTCTTCATCATCCTCCTCTTCCTTTTCTTCTTCTTCTTCTTCATTTTCTTCATACACATAAGGCGTGAAGCTGGGGCATGTACGAAACTCTACTGTATGGTCACCTCTCAAGTATCTAATCATCGCCTCTTCATATGCAATGTCATGTTGTACTCTTTTCTACTTTTATTCATCATTGTAGGCATTTCTGGCTTCTAAATTACTTATTTTGTTCTGCATTGCTATAAGATGTGATTATTGAATCATTAACTGCTCCATAATATTTCAATTGAAACAGATCGAGAAGTAGATGGTCCTAGAGCTTAATAGGTTTTCCCCACTTTACTCTTGGAGCCATAAAAATTTCTATATAAATTCAAAGAAAATTCAAATAAATTCACAATATCATAAATTAAACTCCAAAATTAGGAATATTTGGTAGAAGTTTTTCACCATGGGTTCTCTTTAAATTTCTTTAGGAAACAATCAAATTTTTGGATTTCCATAATGTAAGGTAAATCCATGGTGAAAATAAAAAAGTTTTTAGTTAATGTGAAGCTCTTACCAAGAGAAGATGAAATATAAGACTTTTAGGCATTGAAATCTCCTCTAATGCACCAAATCTGAAGCCCTAGTTTGAGTTTTGTCCTTGGTTAAGAGGTAGGAGATGACCCAAGCAGTAAAAATTAAGTTTTACATGGGTATTTTGTGGTTTTTTTATGGATTGGAGCCTCAGACGCCAACGCCAAAAATTTTCAGATGTCAATTTTATTCAAAAATCTGATCAGTTCTACACCACGTCAACCTCTAATTAACTTAATTAAACACTGTCAGTGTTATTTTGGGGATGGTTTGTGGGGTTGCCAGTAAGAAGCTGTCGGTGGCTGGAATCAAAATCCCGTCGCCCGCTTCAGAAGGACGTTGAAGTATGAAATCAAACTAACCCCATATTTTTCATAGTTTAAAATGAAAGAGCACTGTACCTCAAATCCTGTATCTATCCTGAAGGATAAACACAAGAATTGAGGATGAGGCTCGATCAAATAAACTAAAGAAAGTATGACGTCCGTTTGGTCTGCGAAACATTTGTATTTGCCGACAAGTTCCCCTATTTAATATAAATGATTAAATAGGGTT
>NW_018220567.1:14149-14681 GCF_001263595.1 Phalaenopsis equestris
AATGTTCCAAATTTGAACCAATCCCCTTGCACACCTCCATGTCCGATTTTGTTGAAGAGTCCTACCCTTTGAAATTCCTTGAAGATAGTTTTTCTTGATTTTTATCGAGAGTCTTCTTAAGTGACTTTGGTCATTTCAATTCCGGCGACCGACAGCTTCTTACGGGCAACCCCACAAACCAACCTGAAATAACGCCGACAGTCATATTTTGGTGGGTCCTTTTAATTAAGGATGATTTTTTCAAACAAAACATATTAAGTTTAGTAGATCTTCAAGGCATCTAACTGATCTAGAGAAAAAAACAGGTCCGTGCTACTCTCTCGCTGCCTGGTGGAAAAACACGAGTTCTTTTAAACTTATTATGTTGCTTAATAAGTCATCTTGTAATTACCCTTATTACTCAGTGAATATTGATGTCTCAATTATCCCTAAGAATAGGGTAATTATCATTTGTCATTTGATTTAAGAATTATGTGGGTGAAGACCCTTAAAGGGGCAAGTTAGTGTAATTTGAACACTTAGCCAAAGTTTA
>NW_018220567.1:14932-16569 GCF_001263595.1 Phalaenopsis equestris
TTTTTAATGATTTAGAAATTTATTAATCCTAATTAGGAAAGTGAAATTAGTTTCTACCAATTAACCCCTTTGTGTTTCAAACATCAAATAAATTGATTAATATTAGAGGTTACCCATTCCCCTCCTTGAATTAAGCCTAAATGTTAATTAAGGCAAAATTTCCAAAATTACACATTTGCCCTTAAGGCTTTAACACTTCATAATTTGTCAAATTAAACTAAATTGACTTTAAAATTTTTATTAAACCTCACTCATGGGTCCATTAAGACATCAGAGGAGAAAATGTGATTTTTCAAAATTTAATTTAATTTATATAATTATTTTAATGCAAAAATAGGATTTTTCAAAGAAAATTCCTAACTTGACCAAGGTAAATTATAATCCTTTGAAATTTTTACTGAAGGTATAACTAGAGTAGAGAAGCCTTTGGACCAAAGTTCATTATTTTTTGAATTCTCTGTGATTTATTAGAATTATTTTAAATTCTGGGTTATTTAATAAAAATTAAATATTTAAAGTGGTGAAAATTAAGTTTTGTATTTTTTAAAAATCTCCCTAAAGTCAGAGAACTCAAAGGAACAAATTTTATATTTTTTTTCTTTTTCTTTGATTTATTAGAATTATTTTAGTGTAAACTCATTTTTAGCCTTTTAAAAAAAATTATTTTTAAGCTTTGAAATTCAATATCTTTATTTAGAAAATCAGGAAAAATATTCTAATTGATCTTAAGTGATTAGGAAGTAATTTAGAACATTTTCATGAGTTTTATTATTTTTGTGATTTTTATGAATTTTTAATTATTTTAAATGTTTAAAATAGGCTAAAAATAAAGTTTTTAATTTAAATATAATTTTTTTTATAAAATATCCCTGATCACAGAGAACTCAAAAAACTAAGTTTCATAATTTTTTGAGTTATATTTTGATTTTTGAAAAATCATTTAAATGTTAAGAGTGGTATTTATCTTTAAAAATCAATTTAAGTTATTGAATGGACTCAAAATATTTTGAAACTTTTATGATGAGTTCTATGGATCATAAATCATAGTGGAGAACCAAAATCAAGGCATTTAAGTGTTTATATTTTTCAAAATAAATTCTCTTAGTGATTTAGTATTTGAAAAATTTAAGGATGTTTTAAATGACTTGACACATGAAATTATTTCCAAAGTTTCTCTGGTCAAGATGGACCTTCCAATATTTTCTTGGGATTTTATAACCAATATGCTAATTTCCATGATTATTTTAAGGAAATAATGTTCAAGAACTTGAAAAATATGAATCTCTGTATAGGGACCTCCTCTGACTTTGGAAAAATTAGAGGATATTTCCCTTGACAGAGGCTACAACATGCCAAAATTTTAAGCCAAGGTGATGTATCAATATGCATGGAGAATCAAATGATCCCAAACAGTGTTTAAATAATAAAAAATATTTTTTTTGCATCAAATGGACTTGAAGTTTATTCAACATTATTCTCCTCTGTTCACTGAGTAAGAAGGTATTTTTATTTTATTTTTATGATTTTTCTACACAAAGTTATGGATTTTTGAAGTTTAGGGAGTTTAAATAAACAGAAAAAGCCCTATTTTTCTACTTATCCATGCGACGCCATGTAGATCCTAGGCAGCTCCAAAA
>NW_018220568.1:0-1993 GCF_001263595.1 Phalaenopsis equestris
CTTTGAGACCTCTTTAGAGCAACTCAACCACCACACTTGCCCTGAATCCCCTTGTGGGAGCCCAATTTTTTAGCTTAAAACGTTGTCGGAGACAGGACAAAGCTCTCCACACCTCCAAACTCAAATTAAACTCACCCACACTTTCACCACATTGAGAGAAGCCAAAACCCTTGAAAGCCCTTGTTGACCTCATTTTTGGTTGAGGTTTAGTTTATTTCCTCTTTAGTAGCCTAAGGTCTAGCCATAGGACTTTTCCTGTTGACTATTCCTAGAAAACTAGACTTGGAACCCTCACCATTAGAAATTTTACCCTCCTCTTTACTCAACCTGGAGTTCCACGTATTGCTTGCCCAGGCTTCCAAAGAAGAAGATGCTTCCAAGGACATTTTAAATTAAAGCCCAGGCTTCCAAGGAGACACCCATTGAAGGGGAGCCTCATTAAGATGAAGAGGTGTTACCAAAAATTTATTCACTCCTACATGGGAGTAGATTCCATCCTCGGACGGATACCGATGGATATGACAGTATCCAAAAAATCGTTGCCGCATTACCACCACTTCATGGAGTTGGTGAGGAGAGAAAGAAGTTCACTCCTATCACCCGAGTTAGTGCAGTTTTCAAAAGGCTAGCTGCAAAAGAAGGATGTTCAGTTAGTGAGTTACTTAAACGAGTGGGACATGCAATTTCCCCTCGCATGAAGAACGAAATATTGAAGGACGTCAAATCTGCCATACAGTCCCACAAGACAGCTGGAGTGCCCCCTACTCGTATCCCCGTTTGGTGCCGTTTAGGGAACAAAATTGATACTGTAGTAGTTAGTACTGATTATAACGCCACATGGACCACAGGCCGTCGACCGGTTAAGTCGAGACCAGGTCCAAAAGCCTTACCCGTCACTCATTATGGAGATATTTCTATAATCCCAAAGGCAAAGACAAGACGATTACCTGACACTGTAGTGGGTCTACACCAAGAGGAGCATACTTTCCCTTGACATAGTGATGTTTCAACTAAGACACTCCGTCCTGAGACATCATCATCGAATAAGAATGAGGTATGGGTACCCATGGTCGCTGCACCGATACAGTCCTGTGGGCACATGGGACAAGAACATGGAATGAAGGCAGGGGCCGCATTGTCGCAACAATAGCCAACGAGATAGAGGAACAAGTAGAGGATGTCCATCAGCGTCCTCCAGATCTTAAAGCGATCAAGGAATCAATAAGGAATCAATAATTGAAGAGAAAGTTGAGAAACTCTTGATCGAGATCTCTGAATTAGCTCGAGAGCACGGAGTTTTTGTTGATAACAATGAAGAAAATTTTGATTACAATGATTACTTGGAAGAAGATTTCATGGATGTCTATGTAATTGAAATAAGAGCTGCCACATCTGCGTGCGAGGCTCAACCTCACACCGAAGAGAACACCGTAGATAAGCTGCGTTGGGCTATCCTCCTAAGGGATGAGCAAGTTAGCCTTCTGGAGAAAAGAATAGAAGAAATGACCGTAGCCATGACTGCCATGGCCACTATTCAGAGGCAATCACAAGCGCCGCAATTGGCTTCTCCAGAGATCAATCAGCCAGAAATCATACACATAACAGATGAAAGAAGAGAAGTTCCTTCAGCAAACAGAGACGAGCAACATAGAAAGGATTCTTGATCAGGTGTTATACTAGAAAATGAATTTAAGCAAATGGTCGAACAAGTCAGGGACGCCTTAACCCAATCTAAGGGTGGTGCATTGGTTCTAAAGGGTAGAACTTACCCAGAGGAATTCGATGCTGTGGCTTTCCCCAAGGGTTTTCTGGCCCCAAACTTCAAGATATTTGATGGGATTGGGAATCCCATATACCATATAGAACATATCCGAGCCAGCTGTGGCAACACGAGAAATAGTGGAGCTCTACTCTTTCAGTAGTTCGTCAACAGCTTGTCAGGAATTTCTTTCGACTAGTACGCTGATTTGCCCAACGGGTCAGTTAAAACATT
>NW_018220568.1:2673-5556 GCF_001263595.1 Phalaenopsis equestris
TACTTAGAGACTCATATGGCTTCAACTCTTCCAGCTCAGGGTCCAGACGGAACCCTCGTGGTATCTTACCATCCTGCTTTCTTCTGAAGGTTACGAAAACTCAGGGATGTTGCACTCCTGGGATGCAATGTTTAACTAAATTAGTACGATTTCCATCTAAGACTAGCATTGATCCCAATGGCAGCAAAATTTCAACAGACCCTCTGAATTCCCCAAGAGAAATGATATTAATCACTATTCTGAAGATTATATTTCTTTTGCTGATGAAAGAAACTATGCAAAAGGGTCTAACAAAGTCATGATGGTCAATATGGGGAGGAATGCAACTCCCTTCATCATAAATATTGATGATGCAACAGTTTGGGATGTAGTCTGGCAGCAGTATACTCCATCAAATTAATCTTTTATCCATTCTCTTTAACACATAAGGTATCGGATCCACCTCATCGTATCTTAAGATACCAGGGGGGTTCCCTTGTCTGTCTTCAATGAAATTGTAGAACAACCACACTAAATGGTTATCCTACCTTTCCCGTGCATCCACTTTCGCCGCTCCGCATATGTTCTTGGTCTCAGTAGAACAGCTCGGCCTCTGGCTTGTGGATCAAATACACAGTCCAAAATCCTCTTCTCATCGTTCTCTGAGAAGACTCTAGTATAAAGCGCCAAGCCTTCCAATATATTGATGACTTTGCCTCGGACAGCTTCATAGAATTCAAATTCTCTTCGCTTTACTCTACACATTCTCTCCATGTCAGCAATAGGAATATCATCAAATGGTTGAGGCGGTATTGGCCTTCTTGTCTCATCAACCTCTTCAACGACCAGTAGTGTCTTCTCCGTATCTGCAGGTAGTAGAATATATGACTCAACATCTATATGTGCTGCCTCGTGACATCCTACTCTGACTATTGTGAATTCTTGCACTGAACTGTAGTAATCCAAGTGTAGAACATTGCATTATGGGTATTCTACAAATGCTCGTCCGGTAGATGCTTCTGTGGGCAGCTCTGCATTACACATTGGGCAACCCCTATAGGACTCATGGGATATCTCTGTCTACATCAGCTCTGCGGCCGGCTCCAGCTCATCTTCTGTACCTAGTAGACTAGAAGAGATTTCTTTCATAAGTGGTTCATAAATCTTCACCTCAGGAATTGGGGAAAGCAATTTGGTTGCCTCTCTCTGTTGTCTCCTTTCCTCCCCTTGCGACGATTAGCATTTCAACGTTGAGCTCTTCTTAGTGGTGCATCTGACACCCTTTCTTTATCAGCACTGACTAGAACCTTTGTTGGCACAGTTATCATGGATGGCAAATGGCTAGTCCCTTCCATTAGATTTTGATGTGTTATCACTTTCTTCCTCTTCAGTAAGGAGTCTTATTTAGCACCGATCCTCAACATTGATGGTAATCCTTCCTTTTATTGGCAGCTGACTATGTCCATTAGGTGATCCTCGTAGTCCACATTGACTTGACCAAAGTATAAGTCAATGTCTACGATGTCACCTTGAGCTGCCCTTTCTCTGTTCGGTGTGAGATTCAAGCCATCTTTAAATGCGAAGATCAGCTTATGTTCCCGAAATTTTTCTACAGAAGACAGAAAAATATCAGTGCACTAAAATTCAGCACGAACAAGAACAGAACGAAACATTCATTAAGCAAACATTTTAGTTTGTACAGGTGCAAAGATTTTTTAATTTAATGGAATTTCAAAATTAGAGACAAAAGGAGGAAATTAAAGTGGAAAATTTCCAAAAATTTTCATTTTTTGAGGTTAATTTATAACAAAATTTTTTACCCAGTCACAAACGCTTGAACAAATATATAAGCCAGAACAATCAAGTTTTCAAAAAGGTTGAATTTAAGCAACGTGAAGTCGAGTAGTATGTCTTCAAGTAGCAGTCATTGACCGGCAACATAGGTCTTTCGCCCTGAAATTTCATAAGGTGGTAAGATCCTCCTGAGTAAACTTCTTCTATGACAAATGATCCCTCCCAAGTTGGTTAAAAATTATGACCTATCTTACGGTGTATAAGAATAGGCCTTTTGAGAATGAGAACAAGATCACCAACTTTAAATGTCCTCGGGCAGACGGATTTATCATGAGCCTGCACCATCCTTGCTTGTTAGAGCTCCAAGTGCCATTGTGCTTCTACTTATTTTCCCTTAAGAATTTCTAATTCTTCAAGTTTGAGTTTTTCACTTTCTTTGGTTGTGATTTGGTTGGCGACGACAACTCTGAGAGATTGTGTCTGAACTTCTAACGGTAGCACGACCTCAGACCCGTGCACAAGCGCATAGGGTGTACATTGAGTGGGATTTCTGAACGTCGTCCGGTAGGCCCATAATGATTCTAGTAGTTTGTTATGTGAATCTCTCTTATTTTTGTCCAATTTATTCTTTAAAATTTGCACCAGTGTTTTGTTGAAGGCTTCAGCCAATCCATATGCACTTGGATAGTAAATTTTTTAGTACCTCCAATCAATCTCATGTCGTTTAACAAAATTGTTGATCTTTGTGCTTTCGAAGGCTATCTCATTATCAAAAATTACTCTGCATGGAACACCAAATCGATAGACTATATTGGTCTTAAGGAATTATAGAACATGTTGTGCTGTAACCACTCGTAAAGACACTACCTCTGCCCATTCGGAAAAGTAATCTGTAGCGGTGAAAATGAATCTATTTCCCTTAGAGAATGGAGGATCTATCAGACCTGTTATGCTCATGCCCCAACACTTGGATGGCCACAAGCAGACAGTTGGGTCTAGACCATTCAGAGGTTGGTGTAAGACCAACTCATGCACTTGGAAAAGGTGACATCTTGTAGCCGTATCCATACAATCAAATATCATTACTGGCCAATAATATCCGAGTCTTTT
>NW_018220569.1:0-299 GCF_001263595.1 Phalaenopsis equestris
AAAGGTGTACCGTAGCAGCAGTGACCAAAAGTGATTGGCGTGTTGTGGCGACAGGGGCCCGAAAGATGGTGTGCCGTGGAGGCAGTGACCCGAAGAAAGGTGTACCAATGCGGTAGTGACCCGGAGAAAATGATGATTCTAGCTAGGAAGAATCACCCAAGTGCAAATTGAAATGCAAATGCAAACACATATGGTGCGACATGCAAGCAGGTAAGCATGTGATATAAAGCAAAAGCAGGCAAAAAAAATGCAGGTGATCGGTCGACCGGGCCGTGGTGGTCGGTCAAACCAAAGTGATA
>NW_018220569.1:2083-2785 GCF_001263595.1 Phalaenopsis equestris
TATATATATATATACATATAAATAATATAATATATTATATTATAATAATAATATTATTATTATTATAATTATCCTTCATGTATTTTTCACCCGTACACATCCTCGCGGCAAAGTGTACATCCTTATTGGTTAAAATCAACGTTTCGGACGCACTAGCGTGATCCGTTTCCTCGTTCGGGGTCATTTGGACCACTTTTTTACTATCGTGCCCAAAATGATAATTTGCTCATTCTTATTCCGCTCGTGAAGCTGTAGCGAAGTGGACGTCCTCCATAAGCAAAATCAACATTTCGCACACACTGGCGGAGTCTGTTTCATCATCAGGAGTCATCTGGACCACTTCGTCAAGCGATCGGGCCAATTCGAGCCAAAAATTGCACGCGACACGCCACATGATATATTTCGCCCCGATCGGAGTTGTTTGACGTGCCAAATGCCGACCGGCCTTCACCTAAGAGAAAGTCATAGTCTAGCAAAATGACCCGACTACGTGCCCCTCAACACACGTCAAAAAGGTCTCGGGTAGGTGTCTGAACTATCGGACGTCACGGACCGAACGTAAATTATCCTGAATCATGCGGGTGGACACCCTACACTCGTGACATCAAAAATTGATGTCAACAAATGACCTCTAACAAGTGTGATGCGCAGTCAAGGCACAGTGCAGTTGTTGGAAGATGCTCAATTTTTTATCAAGCCCAG
>NW_018220570.1:0-1091 GCF_001263595.1 Phalaenopsis equestris
ATGTGGTATGGCAAGTACTTTGATTTAACCCTTTCCTTATCTCTTTAAAATTTTTTTTATAAATTTTGCCCATGAGATAAATATCAAGCTTAACCATGGGAGGATGGCTAGCTTTAAGCTTTAAGCTCAACCCTAGGGTCTAGGATGAGTTATGGTATGGCTCATTTGACCATACCAAGCTCAATTGGTTTGGATTTGACCATAAGTCCAAGAAGGTGCATATGACCAAATCTTGTGTTTGGACTAGGTTATACATGTCAATTAGCCCAATTAACTATGGTATTTGGTGTAAGAGATCATGAGGAACAACTTTCATGAAGGGTGAAAGTCATTTTAAGGTCAATGGGTTAATCAATTTGGTGGATTTTTGATTTTTGACCCATTTTAAGCATGTTGGGCTAAGTTTAGGGCTAAATTTAGGTCAAAATTGGGCTAACTTTGGGCTAAGTCCAAATTTATTGTTGTGTTTGGTGTAAAACATCATGATGAACAATTTTTATGAAGGATGAAAATTGTTTTGAAGTTGATTTGGTGGTCAATTTGGATGGATTTTGATGGGTTTTGGTTTTAGACCTAAATTAAGCATGTAGGGCTAAATTTAGGTCAAACTTGGGCTAGATTTGGGCTAAGTCCAAATTAATTGTTGGGTTTGGTGTAAAATGTCATGATAAACAACTTTCATGAAGGATGAAAATTGTTTTGAAGTTGATTTAGTGGATTTTGATGAAATTTGGATTTAGACCCAATTTAGGCAAATAGATCTAATTTTGGTCAAACTTAAGCTAGCTTTGGACTAAGCTCAAATTTATTATTATGTTTGGTCACAAATGACCTTATAAAGGATTTTCAACAAATATTGGATGCCAATTTGAGGCTTAAGGCATTCAATTGTTGAGATTTGGGGTGTTAGCCAATATTGGGGCTAATTTGGGGGTTTTGGTCAAAGATGGTGAAATTGACCAAATTGGACCAAGGTTTAGTTGTACAAAATGAAATTAAAAATATTTTGGATTTATTGGGCGGGGAATTGATGGGGGTTTTGCTTCTTTCGCTGTTGTGAAGGTGTAGGGTCAATTTTTTTGGAGGTTAGT
>NW_018220570.1:2500-4598 GCF_001263595.1 Phalaenopsis equestris
ATTTTTGGATTTTTGGGCCATGGAGGGGCATTTTGGTAATTTGGTCATTTTTGTCAGTTTTGGCAAATTTGGATGTATTCAAAGTGTTTGGAATGATTTTTGATCAGTTTTGGGTATTTTGGCAAAATTTGGGAATTTTGGCCGAATTTTGGGTTCCAAGGGCAGTTAGGTAATTTGGAGGTGCCTAGGGGCAAATGGCCAAGTTGGGCATTTCAAGTGCAATTCGGTAGAGAACCATTCTGAATGAGTCATGGACCAATGAAATCTCCATTTTGGGTTCTTTTGTAGCCAGGGTATTGTGGGGGTATGGTATTATATATCTTAGTTCCAAACCAACATCTAGGGTCAATTCTAAGGCCAAGTAACCCTATATGAACTCTTCTTGAGTTCCCTCATAATGATCTTACCTAATAAGTGCTAGAGGTTAAGATCAATATGTGGAACTTCAAGTTGAGTAAAGAGAAGAATTTTGAATTTCTAATGGTGAGGGTACCTTTTCTAGTTTTCTAAGACTAGTCAATAGGAAAGTTCCTATGGCTAGACTTAGGCTACTAAAGAAGTTTCTGGACCTCAACCAATAGTGAGGTCAACAGTGTCTCAAAATTTTTAATGAAAAATATTTTCACTAGATACGGAATGCTGAGAATGATTACCACTGACGGAGGATCCCTTTTTAGGAATAAATACATTCAGAGATTGACAGAAAAGTTTAATATTATTCATAGAATCTCTACTGCCTATCACCCTTAAACCAGTGGGTTAGCTGAAGTTTCTAATAGGGAGATTAAACAAATACTTGAGAAGACTGTCAACCCTAGTAGAGTAGATTAGCTCACTAGACAGGATACCACATTATGGGCTTACAAGACTGCTTATAAAACTCTTATTGGAATGACTCCTTACAGGCTATTTTTGGAAAGACTTGTCACTTACCAGTAGGATTGGAGCATACAGCATATTGGGCGATTAAAGAATTCAATTATAATTTAAAAGATGCTGGTAAGAAGAGATTGTTACAATTAAATGAATTGGAAGAATTAAGAATCTTAAGATAACGACAGAATTTAAAAGGAGAAACTAAAGTTATGGCATGAACGGAAGATTAACTCGAAGAACTTTGAGCCAGGACAAGAACTTTTGCTTTACAATACTAGCTGAAGTTATTCCCTGGGAAATTGAAGTCTCGTTAGTTAAAACCCTTTACTGTGACTCAAGTTTACACTTACGGAGCTTTTGAAATTGAAGATCAAAACTCTGGAAATAGATTTAAAGTAAATGGACACAGATTAAAACCATATTTTGAGGGTAAAAGACCAAATTTTAAAGAGGTTTTAATGATCAGTCAACCTGAATAATACTTGAATAGGTCGGGTTGACGACGTTAAACCGGTCGCTTTATGGGAGGCAACCCATAATTATCTTTATTTTTATTGTGATTATTGTAGTTTTTATTTGAATTTATTGTTAGTTTGCGGTATTATTGAACTCTGCTACTCATATTTATGCTTGAATCATCATAAAAATTGGATCCATAGAGAGAAATTGGAACGCATTTGGACCAGAGCAAAACTGTGCAATTTTTTCCTTGGGTGCCGACGGCGGGTTTTTCACGGGTTTTTCACGAGAGTCCAGGCAATTAAATACTAAACTCGCCGACGACGCCCTCGACGCCGTCGACAGCAAGACCTGTGGGATGGCAGTTTCTGGAGTTTGAAGGGGCAGTTTTTTGGAGTTTTAGGCGAGAGTTACCCAATTTAAACTTCAAAATTTGATTCCTAAGTTCATATTTGCCCCAAGAATGAAGTGAAACTCCACCAAATTCATCCTTATGGAATCCAATTCTCCTGAAAATAATAGAATGCGTGTGTTCAACCGGATAAAGTTCATTAGTGCGGAAGCGTAGCGAATCTTCAACAAGGTACTGGCGAAGAAAACATTAATCAAGGAACAAGGATTTGTAAATCGAGGATTGAAGAATCCATCAACGGTAATTGAAGAAATGAACATGCGTCGAAGATGGAAAGTGTTGTTCTACACTACAGCCGCCGTAGTTGTTCCTGTGGTGATGGAATTTTATGCTAATTTGCATGGAATCAAC
>NW_018220570.1:4736-7698 GCF_001263595.1 Phalaenopsis equestris
GATCGGTAAAGTTTCTAAGGAAAGTGATATTCTGAATTACTGCATTCAAATGGGACTGCCGATCGATATTGGATCGATAATTGTGAAGTCTGTTTTGGGCCTGATTGTTCATGGATCAACTTATGGGCTTGGACACCCTTCCACAATTTTCTTACTTTGCATTCAGTTCCAAGTATCTTATGAAAATTGGGAAAAGGTACTTCTACCTTGGAAGCCTTTAGACCTAACTGAGAGATTCCGAGCCTATGAAGATGAAAATGATATGACTATTATGGTAGATCAATCGTCTCAGAATTTACTGTCTATTTAACCTTTAGTTCCGAACAAGACACTAGTGATCCTGCGCAGAATCAAGAAATTGGAGAAGGAGGTACAAAATGTTATGAATGCAATTAAAAAAATCTCTGATTTCTTCGATCATCTAGACTGGAAGATGAAAGAATATTTTGAGCACTCTTAACATATTGAAGATAGTTTGATACGGTTGATGAGAATGATTAAATTGATAGAAGGGGACTCTACTGAAGAATTTTCATACCGACCCTTCTATAACCTCTTCGTTCATGTTCAATCAATGGGTTATCTCAGAGGAGAAAGGAGGAGAATCTTGCACTGAATTTGAAGAATAGTAGATTTACATTGCTACTTGTCTGTCTATGTGTGTAATTTGGTTTGAACTTTATGTTTGCTTTACTTTAGAATTTTGCTTTTAGATCTCTGTATAGTTGAGACTAAGCATAGGATCTTTTTTTTCAGCATTTTAAGTGTTGTGGCTTGGATTGCGACGCTGAATTGATGTACTAAGGTTGAGAAAATACTAAATTTAGGTGTGTTGTGTAACGTATATTGTAACCCTTGAAATTTATATATAAGTATGATGTTTTGTGTTGTGAAAGTTTATTTATGATAAGTACATCATTTAATCACTTAAAATTATGTCTATAATGATTAAACGGATGTCGTTGAGGCTTGAATTTGATCAAAATCGCAAAAATTTGAAAATTGAACAAAATCAATAGAGCCCGCAGACAGCGCCCTCGACGCCGCCGACGACGGACTTTTCCCGAGACTTAGGATATTAATTCTATAGAGCTCGCTAACGGTGCTGAAGATCTTGTTGATGGCAAGATCCCAAAAAACACATTTAACCGCAATTTTGACCAGCCAACCGCCACTATTCATCATCCCCTTTGTCACGATTTTTAGCCCAAGGCTTGAGAGATCTTGGATTTGGGGGCGATTTCAAGGCATTTAGACACTGAATTTGATCATCTCTAGATAAGAGCTTCACTCCAAACTAAGAAAATTTGATCTTCACCATGAACTTTTTCCAGATTGAGAAGATCCAAAAAAATTGAGAATGTGAAGAAAATATTGGGAAGAAATTCATGGAACTTTGTTTTGAACTCTTAGAACCACTCTTGGAAGCCATTATTTGCATATTTGAAGTATATTTTAGAATTTTTCTATAATTTTGATTAGATTGAAATGGCTCCATGATAAAAGAGACGACTTGAGTTCGACGACTCTTGCTTTGTCAGTGGAAAGGCTCTCTTGCCTTATCAGTGCAAAGGCTCAATTGAGGTTTACTTCAATATTTGAGGGAAAGAAGTGTATACAATATCGAGTTTTTGAGAGTCTGGGAGGAGAAATTGAACGAGTTATTACCAAGTGAAGGTGGGAAAACTTCTGTTACACCACCAATAAGGCTGGTAGAAATACTGTAAAAGAGTTTTATGCCAACGTGTTCTATTCTGATGTTGGAATCATTCTTGGAATCATTCAAGTGTGGGGATTTTTTGTTGAATTTAGTGTTGCCCGTATTAACTCCTTTTACGAAGTCCCGGACTCTTATAACTGCCACTATGAAACCTTCAGCATGATGTAAGGCCCACTGAAAGATGTAAGCAACTTTCTCACTGATGGGAAAGGAACATGAAAGATTAAGCAACGAGAACGGGTAAATTTTTCTGCTTCCATGTTAAATGCCACATCTAAAGCGTGGCACTATTTTATTTCCTCTACTCTGTTACTGACCTATCACCATAGTGAGGTAACAAGAGATAGAGCTATTCTTAATTTCTGTATTCATAATAATAGAAAAATAAATGTGGGGAGAATCATTTATAAGAATATATTGACCACGGCAAGGAGTGAAATAAGTGGAGGTCTAGGACATCCTGGCTTAATTTATGCACTTTGCCAACTTTCTGGAGTGGAAGCTGGAGATGATGAGGGATGGGGTTACCCTATGAAACCCATTAGTAAAGTTAATTTGAAGACTTATGAATCCCATGAAAAATGAAGAAATGGGAGTATAAATCAAGAACCTTCTACTAGTAGAGATATCCGCTCTACTAGTTATGACCTTCCACCTTCTAGTTCCCTTGCCCTGACTGATTTAATGAATGACTTGACCATGCAGCGAAAGAGTATAGAGTTAATAAATGAAAGGATTGGAGGTTTAGAATGTCAACATGATTATGATAGTGAGTACTTTCACAGGCATTCAGATTTTGAGATAGATTACTACGAAGCTCAGGCTCAGCACTATAAAGGTGAGCCTGATGTTACTTTCCCTGAGTGCCCTCGATATACTCAGTATCAGCCCAATCCACCTGCTGACCAAGGAGACGAAGACATAGTTTGGGATTTTGATATTTGAATGTAGTTGATGTACTTGTACTTTTACTTTTATTTTTATAATTTTTGTAATAGAAACAAATGTCTATTTTTACTTTCATTTTTATTGTTGTGTTGTAATTGGATAGTTTTTAATTTTTGTTATAATTGTTTGGTGTGGTAGTTGAAATTTTTTAAATTGTAATGTGATGTGATTTTTATTTTTCATTTTAATTGTAAGTGTTTTGTTTAGTATTGTGGCTGTGTTAGTGAATTATTGTGTTTGTGTAATGTTTAGTTTTGTACTTATTTCAAAATTTCATTACCCAGCAAATTCTCT
>NW_018220570.1:8597-17858 GCF_001263595.1 Phalaenopsis equestris
CACTATGGTATTTATTTAAATCAAACTTATAGTATTTCTGAATTAAAACTTTACTACAATAGATCATAACTTTTATATAGTACTAAAATTACTTAAGGACAAGTAATAGTTAAGTTTGGGGGATTTTAACCAAAAGAAAATATGTTGAGATTTTTAGACCTATTTTGTACTATTTTTAATGATATTGCACTTTAAAGAAAGGTAATTTTGATGTTTTGTTGTAGGAATGATGAATTAGGGTCATTGGAGCAAAAAGATGAAAAAAGGAGCGAATTTGGAGCGAAAAGAACCAAAATGTGAAGATTTGAACTAGCGCGCTGACAGAGAGCCCAACGGCGCTGATGGCAGACTTTTCCCAAGACTCCAAATTTAATAATGTAGAAGGCTCGCCGACGGCGCCCTCGAGGCTGCTGATGGCTAGATCGGTGGTTATGTCCAACAATGCATTGGATGAGGACAAAATTTGGAGGGATGCTTAGGCAACTCTTGGGAAAATTCATCCACAACTTTAAAAAGAAGCTTTTGGCTGAAAATAAGTGGGTGTTAAGTGTGTTTTAAGTGTTGGGAGAGTGTAGAGAGTCTAATTGTGAGAAATTCTTTGAGAAATTGTAAGAGTGGAGGGAAAGTGACAGATTTCTTCCTCCTTGCCGCTTCGAAGAGGAGTTCTATGTGCTGTAAAGAAAGGAAGAGATTCAGAGGAACTTCGAGGAGTTTGCTTGGGGAGGAATTAGAGATAAGTGTTATTTACTTGTTGTTTGTATGACTTTTCTTTTATATATGAATTCCGAGTTTTTTTGTTCCTTCCCCATGAGTTCTGAGTAGTTTTCTCTGTCTTTCTCCTTGTCTTGAGATCTGTGAAATGGTGATTTGAATTGGTTGAACGATGAAAATGTTAAATAACTTGTGATATCTTTTTACTTTGATCTAAATTTACTTTCAATATAGCCAATTGATTTGTTAAAATATGTTGAGTTTTACAACTAAAGTGAAGATTACATCCAAGATTCAGGGAGGTCAAAGCCCTTGGAAGTTGGGTGCAAATAAATAGGGAAATAAAATTATCGGGTGGAGAATTAGAGATCTTAGAGTGACAGACTAAAATCCCCAATTCAGCCATATCATTTGGGTGCTGAAGTGTAGATGTTAGCCCTCAGGCGAGGGGAATGTGGGAGCTCCGAAGTGAGAGTCGGTATCCTCCCAGCCTAACCGCAGATTCAGTAAACAAGCGTAGGATTAATCAATGTTCTATATGCTTGGACTAAAGGGTGAAGAATAGGTATGCTCCTATTTGACACAATACAATTTGAACTGATTCACTTTATCCATTCACTATAATTTCTTGACAAGGAGAAGGATGCTTTCTTATATATTGAATATCACATTAAAAACTTATTTAGTGTAGTTAGTTATTTAAGAGATATTAGAATTACATATTTATTTCAGTTTCCAATTAGTAACACATAAGAAATTTGAATTATATTCTTGTGATTAAGTGTTACTTTTCTAAAATCTTAGTTCGTAGTTGTAATATTACTCCCTGTGGGATCAATATCTAGGACTTCATTAGAGCCCTATATTACTTGGGCGATACGTATACTTGCGTTGATAAGTGTAACTTTACCATTATTGAATATTATATATATATATATCTTTATTAAATCTCTATTTGTTATTAAGTTTTTGGTGCAGTTGCTAAGGAATTAAATCTTTTAGTAGCAGTATTAAATATTTGTATTTTTAAGCATATATAAAGTTACTGTCAAGCACTAACCTCTTCTTCTTCCTCCATTAACTTCCTTCTTCACCATATTCTTCTTCTTCCTTCGCCATATCTTGGAGTGTGTGAAGTAGATTTTGGGGGAAGCCACATTGAGAAAGAAGGAAAGCTTCGTCTCTCTAGTGAAAGAAGGAGAGCTTCATCTCTCCTATGGAAAAAGTAGAGCTTCAACCCAACAAATTAAGGCAAGGAGCAAGCAAAGAGAATGCTTCATTAACCTTTGCACGGTGAGAAAAACTTTTAAACTCTTGTATTTTCATTCCTAGCAAGTGCTTAGGTTTGATGTTAGAGAATTAATTGTAGGACTCTGTCTTATAGAAAAAATGCTAAGTTAGGAAACCTTTTAGTGGAATCTCCCAATGATCCCTGAGTGATCATCTCGTAAACCCATGATCATTCACAATGGTTAGAATCCAATTTTCCCATGATTTTGGCAGCTTCAATATTCTATGGAGAGATTAGAGCACATAGAACTTTGAGGATGAAAAATACCCTTGATTGCTTCATTCTCCGAGTTATGAAGGATTTCATTTCAAAGAATTGATGTAAATCCCTTACTTCATTAGTCAACTTAGAAGGTAGCTTCATCATGCATCCCAAAATCAAAGCCTAAGATCCTATGTGATAACCCTAGGACGAGTTTAATTTGTTATGAAACATATTGGTTTGTAATTTCATACATGTTCTTATAGATGCATTCCTTGTATCATTTTGCACATGTCAACTCAATCGAGTGATCAATTTGGTTCAATCAGCAATATAATATTTTTCCTCGATCAACCACCTTAATCTAATCCACCCGTCAATTTGTTTTGATCAACATTCCTAGCCTAATTAACCTATCATATTAGTTTGATTGACTATCTCAGTGTGACCTGGATAGCAAAAATTGTGGAAGCAATTAGAGAAAGGCACAGAAGGAGAGTTGTAGTTCCAGTATGCTTGATGTACAAATATTATAACTTGTACATAGAGTGTTCCCCTTGCATGACATCCTGATATGTTGGAGAGTTTCTTGTGGGCCACCAATAAGATTTACCAATATCTTATGCATGATACAGACAATATTCATCATTATGTTAGAGGAAATGCACAGAAATCATGGACTTCGTGGCTTATCTTGAACTAATTCGATACACAAAAAATATATGCATTTTTAGACCCATATTTTATACTCATTTTTGGTGATATTGCACTTTAATGGAAGGTATTTTTTATGTTTTCTTGTAGATTGTTGAATTTTAAGACTTGAAGCAAAAAAGAAGCAAAAAGGATAAAATTTGGAGTTAAAATTAAGAAGTTGAAAATTTGTTCAGCGCCGACGGTGCCAGACTGAGCACTGATGTCACCGTTTGACAGAGAGTAGCAAATTAAATTGCGGAACACTCACGCCGACGACACCTGTGTCCGTTTAGAACCCTATTTCTAGAATATTCTATATATTTAGATTCTTTTTAAAGAGTTTTTGGATGCACCTATTGGAGAACTGACTCTAGGCTTTATTTGAGGCCAAAATTGATCAGAAATTCACTTCTTTTTCGTCATTCCTAGCCTCAATTCAATCTCTTACGCACCATAAACTTTTTCATCTTTATTTCATCATTAATTTGGAGTCTATTAGTGATTTTTTTAAAGAATTTAGAGTATTTTTGTTCAGATTAAGTGTGAATTCTTCTCTAAGAGTGTTGGAGAAGGAAAAAAGTGAGAGATTTCTTCTTCCTACATTTTCTAGGAAAGGCTACAAGCGATTTGCTTTGAGAAAGAGTTTAAGATAAGTGTTGTTTATTTATTAGTGTTGTATAAACTTTCTTTTATATATAAAATTTATGTTTTGTTGTATCTTTCTCATGAAGTCTAAGTAGTTTTCTTTATCTTTCTCATTACTCTGAGATATGGTGAAATGAAGAGATAATATGGATGTGCCAATGTTAAAATATAAAATAAATTGTGATGATTTTTTTAACTCCGAACTTAATTTGCTTTTCAATCTGGCCAATTGAGTTGTTAAAATTTATTGTGAAACATATAATATGGGAAATGAAGTGTGGTTCTACAACAGAGTGAGGATCACATTTGATTCCATGAAGGAGAATTTCATTCATGGAATTAAGTGCAAATAAATAAGGAAATATACTTTGTTGGGTGTAGAATTGAAGATTTTAGGGTGACTGACTAAAATCCCCAATTTGTTCTTAATGTTTAAAGAACTAAAGCCAGAGTTAGCCTTCAGGTGAAGGGAAGTGGGAGCTAGTATCCTCCTAGCCTAGCCACGGATTTAGGGACTAAACCTAGGATTAGCCAATGATTTTCTATAACACTATATCAGGGTAGGGAATTAAAACTACTCCTATTTGGCACAATAAATATTAAAACCATTTATCTCATCTCATTTTACCAAAATCTCATTGTAGTGGAAAAGATGCTTTTTCATATAAGAAATTTTCATCACATAAACATAGTTTAATAATTTAGTACTTATTGTTTAAACTTTGCACTTTAGTTTTGCTAGTAGTTAAATAATTTAGTTCTAATAATATTCAACATTCAGAATTAGTGACAGTAATTTTGTTTTACTTTCTGTGAATTTCCTAGTTAATTTATCATTCCAAATTTAAACCTTCCTCGTGGGATCTATATTTGGGGCTTGAATAGAAAGTCCTTTTGTTACATGATAACGATACATATACTTGCATAGAATCCCAACATAAATTGCTTAAATTTCTTATTCATAAACTATTGCATCAAGATTGCTAAACTATTGCATCAAGATTTTGGCACCGTTGCATAGCGGAGTCAACTTTATATATTTTGCACAACTATATTCTCGGGATCAGCCTTCATGAGATGTGTTTACAATAAACCTCTCATATTATCAAAGAATGAATTGATGCAAGGATCTATGAAGCATTTTTATCACTCATTTGAAATGATTTGCATATGTTCTTAGTAAGGTTAAATTCACTTATCTGTTTTTCTTCACAAGTCATAAAGCCAATAGATCCTACATTTGAATGGTCCCCAATGAAGATTTTGAATGATGTGTGGTATATGTCATACTTTAAGGTAATTTCTCTTTTTTATTACATTCAATTTTCATCAAATATCATAATTATGTAACTTATTGTGATCTTTCTAAAATTTTATTAGAGCAATTGATGGAATACAAGTTGATGTATGTGTTCCAAGTAACGAGATGGTTGCATTCACAATCATTGTTGATCTCTGATGCAGAATGTCATGACAGAATTCAACTTCAACATGTGCTTCACTTTTGTCATGGTTGGTTAGAAGGGCAGTGTACATTATAGTCAAACTTTCAAATGTACAACATGGAATAACAAATACAACTTCCCACATCCACCCACAGGTTCTCTTGAAACTAAGCAACTCCTTTAGTTCTTTTTACTTCAACACTATTCATTAAATTCACATTAGGTAAACACTATTTGGTTCATATTAGGTATCTATTTTAGAGAGGGTATCGCGGGGCCTATCTTGATATAAGATACCACATACCTCGGGTAGAAAAGAAATGTTTAATAAATGACATTCATCCTTACGCGGTGTTATTTGGAGGGATTTTGGTGTTTGGAAAAAGAGATGGTTGATACTTTGTGATATGTCATCTTGTTTGGTGACATCCTTCCTGCAATGACATTGACTTTCATAGTGTAGATGAGAATCATGAACATGTTAATGCTGAGGCATATGAGTACAGTCTTGGACAGTGTTTGTCACAAGCCAAAACTGATGTTCTCGAGATCTGCACTAAAGACAAGGAAGGTACAAGAGAGATGACAGAGCTGAGGGAAGGAATTACAAATCTGATAGCTCGAGGATAATTAGAGGAAATATCAGTTTTTACTATATTATTAATTGTAATGGTTGTTGAAAAAATTCATTTTTTATTGTACTAGTACTTTATACGATTTAAGTTTATTTTTGTTCCTTATTTATTTGATATTTACTACTTCAGTTTTTTTATGAAATTTGTATGTGTTTTTCCTTTACTTTTCATTTCTTTTTTTTTTCTTTTGGTATGTTTTATAGGTCTATGATGAGACGGTTGACCATATGGGTTCTTTTGAATAGCTTGTATATTACTATTGGTTGGTGTAACATGTGAAATCCTAATGAAGGCAACCGGGTTCCTCTATTTTTTTATGCTATAGTTTTTGAGGTTCTTCTGGATGGCCTTTTTTAATGATATGCATATGTGACACACACGAGCTTGGTATTACGTGGGTTAAAGGCAACCAAGAACCTTTTTATAAGGTCTAATATTTTCTTGCAGTACATATTTGTTGGTTTATATACTGTGTTCTTTGAGACCTTAAAGTTGCAAAATATTACAATTAATTAATTATGTTATCAAACTTTACTTGTGTTAACTCAAGGATTTCTGGTACTTCTAGAGAATTGAACTGCTATTTGATCCTTACTATATAGATGTAAAATGCGATGTATGTGATTATATTTTGATCCTTACTATATAGATGTAAAATTCGATGTATGTGATTATATGCTTAATTTCTTTAATAGTTATTCTTAATTAGTAACAAAGCCAAAAACTTGATCCAAAGCAAAAGATATGTAAGTTTTCCACTATGAAACAAATTAGAATATAATTATAATAATTAAATATTGGATACTATGCAAGTATACGTATCGTTATCAAGTAATATAAGACTTTTTTATTAAGCCCCGAATGTCAAACCCACAAGGAAGACTGCAATATGCACTTTAAAAATTTTAGATGATAAAAATTTATTTAGCAAACTATTCTTACTTAAACTTAAGATGTTATAATATGAATTAAAATTTGATTCTTTGTGTAATTTTTGGTTTTTGAAAATAAAGTAAGCAACTAGTTTACTTATTTAAATATTTGCAAGATGAAGGCAATATAATTAAAATATCTTTTTTCTTATCATGAATCAGTAATAAGTGTAGAAATTCTGTTGTAGAAGTAAGCTAAAGGTGTTGTGTCCAATAGAAGCAAAAAAATTTCTTTACGCTTACTAGAGATGATATAAAGAACATTGGCTAATCTATTGTTTGAATAGGCTTGAAGAACAGTTAGGTAGAGAAGATACTAGCTCTCACTCTAGAGTTCCCTCTTCTTTCTCCACCTGGGAGCTAATATCTCATATCAAAACCTAAAACTAGAAATCAAATTTGGGGCTTTAGCCTGTCACTCTAAAGTCCTCTAATTCTACACCCTTGAAAATTTTATCTCCCTATTTATTTGCTTAACCCCATGAACTGCATTCTCATTCATCAAATCAATATGTGATTCTAACTAGTTGCACTTGTTGACTGAGACAATA
Organism: Phalaenopsis equestris; assembly: GCF_001263595.1. Taxonomy (NCBI): domain Eukaryota; kingdom Viridiplantae; phylum Streptophyta; class Magnoliopsida; order Asparagales; family Orchidaceae; genus Phalaenopsis; species Phalaenopsis equestris. The sequence continues at coordinate 15,705 of NW_018220570.1, forward strand.
CCATCTCAGATTTTACATGTTCTCACAATAGGTATTAACATCTTAATTAGTCAAATCAAGAAGTAAATGATGTACAAGGTTTCAAATCATCATAACTTCTTCCAACATTGAGTCTAATAATTCACACAACTTTAGTTAAATACTTAATCACTTATAATTTTAAGGAAAATGATAAAGAAAATTACTCAGAATCAATAATTCACACAAATTTAGTTAAATACTTAATCACTTATCATTTTAAGGAAAATGATAAAGAAAATTACTCAGAATCCATGGAGAAAACATAACCACACATGAGTTTAAAAGTAGAAATCAAGCACACAAATAAGAAATCTAAATTAAAACTAAGTGTAGTAACAAAGATAAACACTTACCTCAAATACTCTCCACCAAATGTCTTGAAGTTTCTTTGAATTCTCTTCCTTCACTAACAATACAAAACAATACTTAAAATAAATAAAAGTGGTCGGCGACGACACCGACGATGGGCGGCAATGACGGCGGTTAGTTGGATGAATGATGGCTATGGATTCCTAATGGCTGACCTCTTGTTTTGATGATCCAACTCTTCTTTTATAAAAATCTAAAAGGCTTGGTGTCTTTTCAAAATGTGTCTCCATTCAATGAATCTTCTAAAAGTTCCTTCTTTGAAAAGCCAATTGAAGGAATTTTCTTGCCCATGGGTTATTTCCCACATTATTACCAAGGGTTGCTTCAAACACCTTTTCAAAAATTCACCTAAATTCAATGAATCATCAAATAACTACTTCTGGCGCTTAAGTGTAAGGTACATGAGGCGTATGTGCGGCTCTCTGGCGCATAAGCGCCAATGCTGGGCGCTTAGGTGCCCAAGTTCATTTTTTGCACCATCATCATTTTTGCTCCAAATTTGAGCCTTTTTCACTCCTTTTATCTTTTTTCATCCATTTGATTGTACTTGAAAGAAAAACACACTAATATCTTTCATTAAAGCGCAATATCTAAAAAATATGTATAAAATTGTGTATAAAAATAATATATATTTTAGGTGTATCACTACTGTGGAATTCAAAGTTCTCTGCTAACTTCATGTTAGCCACAACTATAAGAGATAGTTTTACAGGTGCCCATGGAGAATCATGAAAAACTGTGACTATTTTTGGTGGGCAGATAGACTGCAAGATTCTGTTGCTAAGAGTGATCTAGCATGAAGAGTATCTGGAGAACAACTTAGCTCGTGACATACATTGTCTGTATTTTAGAAATAATATTATCATATAATTAGTTATTACTTTAATATACTTCTTCTTAATTTAGTAGTCATGTCACTCATTATTAAGTAAGGTGTCTATCTGTTGCAAAAAATATTCATATACAGGGCAGAATGGTTAGTTGTTCAAATAATGCTGCAACATAGCTATTTAAACTAAAAAAACAAACAAAGAGTCAGCTGATCTGCAACATGTTTTGCACAGCAGCTTTCTGTGGCAGTTATTACACAGCAGCTTTTTGTGGCAGTTGTTACACAACAGCTTATTATTATGCTGTAGCTGCCACAAACAAACCATAAAGTTACAAGTGGCTTGGTGTGTCTAATTGATAACTTTTTATATTCATCTTAAATGTCCTTGACTTAATAGACATACCCAAAAGAAAAAAAACTAAGTGTAGAGGAACCTCTTGAATTATTCATTGGGTGCTACTAGGGCTATAATTGACACGCTTTAAAATTACCTAATTTTATATGTGTATTTTATGCTGATTTTTAAAGATATTGTGTTTTAATGAAAGATATTTTGTTGTTTTTTTATTTTAGGTGCAATATTTGGAGTTTAGGAGCAAAAGAAGAAAAAAATGGAGCAAAAATGGGCCAAATGAAGCCAAAGAATTGAAAGGTGACTTGGCGCCAAGTAGTTCTAAAAGAATGGCGCCTAGGCTTTAGAAACGCTTATGCTTATATTCATTGAATTTGGATGAATTTTGAAAAGGTGCTTGAAGACACTTGGTTATTTTCAGAGCTTTATAAATAAGAAGCATTTCCATATGTTCAAGGAGAGGAGAGAAGAGGGGAGAATGAGAGAAAATTTGTTTTCGGGTAGGTAAGAATATCATTGGGGTGGGTGTTCACCATAGTGAGATTATGGTGACTATAAGTGTTGGTTGAGTCTTGTGCGA
>NW_018220570.1:17873-21740 GCF_001263595.1 Phalaenopsis equestris
AGCAGGAAACTTCAAAGGATTGCTTGGGGAAGAGTTTGAGAAAAGTATTTGTACTTTTGCTTTGTAAAATTGATTTTTAATACATATAACGTTTTGTTTTATTATCCTCATGAATTCTGAGTAGTTATCTTTTCTTTCTCCTTGCAATAAGAATTAATCATGTGTAGGATTTGAATGTTTTGAAGATTTCTTTTATTTCAAAAAATTGTGATGGTATTCTCGCCAGTTCTTCATTTACTTTACAAACTGGTCATTTGTGATGTTAAAATTCATTGTGAAACATAACGACTTGAGAGGGCTATGATTTCGCTAAATAGTGAGTACCACACTAAACCTTAGATAGAGGGAATGTCATGCTCAAGGGGGAGTGCAAACAAATAGGGAGATAATTTTTGATGGGCGTAAAATTGATAATTCTAGAACGACAGGCTATAACCTTTATCAATTTGGTCTTAATTCAGAACCTAAGTTCCTGGTTAGTCCTATAGAGAGGACATAGTAGGCAATCTGAAAGTGAGAGGTTGGAATCTACTCAGCACAACCATGCAATCAACAATTTAATTTTAGATTAGTCTATGTTCCTTATGCACTCGGGAGCTGGTAAAGATTAGATATGCTCCTATTTGTCACAAAACCTCCTTTTCATCTTCATGCATTTGATTCTTACTCTTATTATAATCTATTTCCAAAGGGAAAGACTATTATTATAATCATAATTCTTTACACATCTGTAGTTTAGAAAATTTTAACCCGACCTGCAATTACGCAGTAATTTAGCTTCCAAAAGATGTCCTAAAATTTGTCCTAATTTATATTTAGCGACTACTATGAAAAATTTATATGCTATAAAATTTAGAATTTTTTATTAATAGTTTACACACTAGTGATACTACTCAAGTATACTTATCGTTTCAACTGATATAAGACTTTCTTTAAAACCCCTGTATCGATCCCACAGAGAAGCGAGGTAAGAAATTCCTTCGGATAAGTTCTGGTCTACCACTATAAAGACTTAGTTTGGAATGTTGATTAAAGTGGTTTTTCTAATAACTATTCCTAAACAAAAATCTTAAATCTAAAGATAAATTATCTAGATAAATTTGTTTGTAGAATTTTGAGATGATAAAGACTACTCTTCTCATGCAATGATCTAGATAATGTGTAAGAATAAAATGCTTACAATATAATGTTGCTAGTGAAAAATAAGAGCACACATATTCTTTACCTCACCTGAACATAAAGAATATTGGCTAATTTAAAGTTGATGTTGGCATGTATAATAGTAATCAGTCGGTTCTAGTCTCTCACCTCTAGATTACCCACAGTGCCTTCTCTATAGGATCTATCAGTGACTCGTAGTTCCAACTCTAGACCAAATTGATAAACGAATCTTGCCTGTCACCCTAGCAACATCAATTTTACACCCATAAAATCTTATCTCCCTATCTATTTGCACTCCCCTTGGACGATTGATATGGCTCTTTCCAAAGTGAAATGTGGCACTAATTAATTGGTGAAATTCTAGCCCTCTCGGGTCATTGAGTTTCTCAAGAAATTTTAACATTATAAGTGACCAGTTTGTGAAGTAAATTAAGAGCGGGTGAAAATCTCATCACATTAATGAAATAAGAGAAGATATAAGCAAATATAATTTTCTAAACATTGCTTCCATTTCATTGTAAAAGAAACATAAATAAAGATAATGTCATAAGAAGTAAAAAAAAATTGATAGAATTATGCAATAAATTATGTGGCAACAAGGAACAAATGTCTACCTACCCTCTTCCGAGTGTATAGGTATGCTAATATCCTATTAGTTTTATAAAAGTATCTGCACCTATAAGCATCTAATAGAAACATATCAATGAATTATATTTCCTTAAATGTTGCATTGCTTCATAAACTATTTTACTAGCCAACCAATCAATGTGAGTGCACTGAAGTTGCAAAGTCACTACTATCCCGAGTGTTAGTTTCACATACAATAAATTTTAACATAACCTATTTCCACCTAATTTATGTCAATGCGTAAAACAGATATTATTCATCACATGAAAATAAGAATTTTTCTATCATAAAATAATTTTTTCTACACATGTCACTACTTCCTATTAAAAGAAAAACTACTCACAAAACATGGATAAAACAAAATAGAAAAATGTCATTAAATTAAAGAAAATTCACTAGAAAGTGTTTACAACAACTACAAGATAATGAAGGATGCAATACTTAGTTTTTTCCCTCTGAAAGAAAGATGAAAATCTCTCTAACAAAGTTTTTAGTCCATCCATGCTCAACTCATACAATTCTCTTACACATATCTCTCAAAATCTCTTACCAATCTCTTCTAACATGGTGGAAATCTACATCTCCATCTCCTCTCTACACTCACGCTAAAACTCTCTCCAAAATCCCCTCTCTAGACTCATCATGATAATCACCAAGCCCCTCTCTTTTTTAAGAGACACCAAAAACCTTCTTTTTTGAGGAGACACACCTCTTCACTAGAAGAGAAACACCATTTCACTCCAAGAGACACACCTCTAGCCCTTATAAATGTCTAGATTCATTGCATGAGTCATTAGGGGGTGCATAGCCATAGAAAACCTTCTAGAACACCCTGAAACCACCAAAAACAGTAAAAAATCGTCCCTGGAGGTTTCTGGCGCCCAGGAGTCAGTTTTGAGTGCCTTGGCGCCGTCTTCTCAGCCTGAGTGGCGTCTAGGTGTCATTTGTGGGCGCTGAGGCGCCACCCTGTAGGTAGCTCCACCGTTTCGCCCCTTTTGAGCTCCGTTTCGCTCCAAAATGCTATACCTATAAGATAAACATGAAAATAAAATTTTTTATTAGCGCAATTTCATTAAAAAAAAAGTGATAAATGTACGTGAGATTAAGTATTGAAAGATATCTCGAAATGTGTAAGGCAAAATTTTCTTTCTTGCTCGTTTTGACTTCAAATTGTATCATTTTTGGTCTATTTTCTCAAAAAATCAATCCCTTCTATGGGAAACCAAAAACCATCAAAATACCTTCATTTAAAGTGTAATTTCAACAAAAAATGTGCATAAAATGAACATAAAATGTACATTAAAAATAAGTAATTTTTTGGTGTATCAACTTTGCATTTGCTTTTAGCTTTAATTTAGAAGTAGCAAATTAGTTTGTACATTTTTAGAAACAATTCAATATTATTCTCCTACAAATTTTTTTACAATTTGTGTAGAAATAGTTCTAAGTTAGCATAACAATTCCCTTATTCCCTACAAGTTCGATACTGGGGTTTTTAAGGAATACTCTATATTACTTGAAACAATGTGTATACTTGCGTAGTACCTATAGTGTGTAAGTCATTAATTAATTTCATCACATATTTATTTTGCACACTAACCGCTGAATATAAATTGGATCAAGTTCTTGGGCATCTTTCAGAACTTAAATAATTGTGTAATTGTGGATCGCATAATAACCGAGTTGAGTCAAGTTGTATACCTTTATTTGAATTTGGTTCGGTCAAATTATAAGTTGCTCATGTTTATTTCGAGCTTGAGACAAGCTTCAAAAATAAGTTTAAATTTGACTTTCTTAAAATTGTAAATATTCATGCTTGACTTGTGCTTGGTTTTTTTACATTCATTAAGAAACTAAAAAATTAAATTAGTATGTGTTTTCTCATATAAAATTAAACACTTGATTTGTACATACTTTTTCATATAAAATTAGTAAACAATTTAAAAATTTAAATTGGTATCAACTTTTTATAATAGTTTCTTTTAACAAATGATCGTATGAATCTAAATAAATAAGCAATTAATTAGATTTTAAATGAGGATCTAACTACTTAATACTATATAAATAATATAACATAAA
>NW_018220571.1:0-778 GCF_001263595.1 Phalaenopsis equestris
TCCATTGTACTGAAGGTTTCATAATTGCATAAATATGAGTCTGGGACTTCATAAAATGAGTAATGCAGGCGGCACTAAACTCAACAAAAAACCCTCTTACTCGAACGGTTCCGTCCTTGAAATAGAACGCATTGGCATATAATTCTTTCACAACATTTACAGCAACCTTATTGGTGGTATAATAGAAAATTTCCCACTTTCATTCGATAATAACTAGTTTGACTTCTCCTCCCTGACTCTCAAAAACACGATCTTGTATACATTTCTTCCCTTGAAATATTGAAGTAAATCTCAACTGAGCCTTTGCATTGGCCTCTTTTATCTCGGAGACATTTCAATCTAATCAAAATTATATAAAAAAAATTCTAAAATACACTTCAAATAGTCAAATAATGGCTTCCAAGAGTGACTCTATGAGTTCAAAACTAAGTTTCATGAATTTCTTCCAAATATTTTCTCCATATTCTCAATTTTTTTTTGGATCTCTTCAATGTGGAAGAAATTCAAGGTGAAAATCAAATATTTTTAGTTTGGAGGAAGCTCTTACCGAGAGATAATAAAATTTGGTGTCTAAATGCTTTAAAATTGCCCCAAATCCAAGATCTTTAAGCCCTAGATCAAAATTTTCATTTTTAAAGAGGAAGGTAATGATGAATAGTGGTGGTTGACTGGTCAAAAGTGCGGTCAAAAGTATTTTTTTCGGCATCTCATCGTCGGCAGGGTCGTCAGTGCCGTCGGCAAGCTCTATTGAATTAAATAGCCAAAGTCTCGGGAAAAA
>NW_018220572.1:0-476 GCF_001263595.1 Phalaenopsis equestris
GCACTAGCTTAGGTACGAACAAAAAATTTTCACTACCTATTATAGGAGGGCACCTTATGTACCTCCTGACAAACTCGCCGGTAAGGTTGAACGGCAAAAAATGAGGGCTCTGAATGAACAATTGATTAATACCATCATACCCCATATAATAATAAGACAAACATTGAAATTGTTTAAATTCAACTAATTGATAGCCTAACTATTAGGTTCCAGTTCCTTGTGCAAATAGTCTTGCTACTTGGCACTTCTAGTTGGCCTTGACGCCAAGCAGCTTTATTGGAATGGCCTAATCGAATTCCTTCGAGTATGATGTGATGGCAAGTTTGCCACTTCAGTGGCCTTGGGTTCGGTCAAGATGGATTTGAGCATTTATTTCTCATCAAAGATGTAAATTTTAAATTTTAAAATATTCATTGTATTGGTAGCACACAATCCAAATTAAGAATACAAGAGTGTGACACTACACCCCTGAGGCA